>NC_048902.1:1896189-2019587 GCF_011077185.1 Oxyura jamaicensis | reverse complement strand
ATGTAACCCGGCGCGGAGGGCAGGGAGGGGCCGGGCCGCCGCCGGCTCCGCCTCGCCGGGCGGGGCGCGACCGTTGCCGGGCGGCGGGGACGGGCCCGAGGGGTCCCAACGCGGGGGGAGGCGAGGCCCGGGCCCGGCCTCCTGCCCCCTGCCCTGCGCGGCCCCGTCGGTCCCGCCGAGCTCGCCCAGCGCCTCGGAAAGATCTCGCTCCCCCCGTGCTGAGCGCCCCAGCCAAACGCTGCAGCTCCGCTCGCACCAGAGGCCTGCAGACATCAGGAGCGTCCCACCAACGCTTCGTTAATGCTCCGGGCGTCGATTACAGTTGCCTCTCCCTCCTCCTGTTGAGCTCTGCTTCCTGCCCACAGCCCCCCTGGACTCACGGCTCGGTTTTCGCATTAGGTGTTCGGCCCGAGTCCCGGAAACACCGCTGGGCATGGCTCGGGTCGGTAGGTTCAGCATCTCCCTGGTGGAAATGAGGCACAGCGAAAGAAAACCCAAGCGCAGAGAAAGGAGTGGGGATGCCAGCTTTCTGCTGGTAACCCTTGTCTCCAGCAGCAGGCACGGGTTCCGTGGCAGTCCGGGCGAGGAAGAGCAGAACTGCAAGGCCCAGCATCAGCCCCAACCACTGCAGGAAGGGGGCTCGATCGCCCTCGCCTTCGGTGTCTGTCGTGGTCAGGAAACGAGAACACAGTTGGAAGGCAGTGCCAGGGGGAACGACAGACACCGGGTTTCCTTCTCAGATGGGGACATTTTGACTAAGATTTTCTGCAGTCTCAATGACACGAAGACCTGAATGTTTTCCCCACAAACATGTGCTGTGCCTTTCACCTCAGTAGATGCCAGCTTCCTTTATTCCTCTTTTGCAATTGCGTCTTCCTTGCTAGGCATAGGAAGAGACAATAAAATTATATTTTTTCCTGAAAATTATGACTAAAATAGAGCAAAATACTTCAAACATTAAAATTTTTCCCCATGAGACTTTTATATGGCCATCTCACCGTGGGGAGAGATGTTTTCACAGATGCAGAAAGATGCATTAAGATACCGGGTCTGCATGTAGCAGAAGTCTTGCAGTGCTACTAACAGAGTTTCAGTACAGCCTTCAGGCAGGGGGATTTCCCTGGATCCCACATACACCTTTTCAGTGTAGGATGACTCAAGATAAAACAATTAATGCTCATTTTGACTGGTTAAACAGATTATTTATGGCTTGAACCAGCATAGAAATTACTCTGTGCAGAGGGCTTTGTGCCTCCCTCTGCTGCCATCCAGACAGCAGCATCCAATTGACCCTTTCAGTTTTAAATCACAGAACTTTTCTTTTTGTTTTTGATTTTAATAAACGTGCTGCCATATCGTTCCAACTCAGTAAGAAGTCTCCCAGCAGTAATGGATGCAGGCAGAATCCGCATTGTTCTGTGGAGTAAGTTAGGGAAGAAAAGAAAAACCCAGTTCCTTAGCACTTCAGTAGCCTGATGCCTGACAAAGAAGTGCCTTGGGGCACAATCCCAAGGCGTTTGTACCTGAAAAGAAAATAGCCATCTACAGACGAGGCTGCCAGAGGCCTGCAAGTCTGCTGTGGGTGCAATGCAGCTTCTTGTCACAGCTCGTGGAGGACAACACGTGTCTGCAATGGCAGTCCCCGGGCTCCTCGGCCCTCCAACGCAGGTCACAGCACCGCTCTCTGGCTCTTTCAAGCCAATTAAAATAAAGGGCTCTACAGAATTATATTTTTTAAGAGCATGATGGCAGAAATGTGGGGGGAAAATAAAGAAAAATTATCAACAGCCCCAACCTTTGCTGTCCACCAAGCAGGAACATGGAGCAACATGAGCTACAACCACCTACCGGTTTGCTGCGGCCTCAACCTACAGTATTATCCCTCTTCATCTGCCCAGGGAAAACCAGGAAGGAAAACTCTGGCATAGCCCCGCTGGCACTGCTACCACTGCTCAACTTCACGAAGACGTTTGCTCCCTGAACAGCTGCGTCCAGTCTTACTGGGAGCGAGAGAAGAGGGGATGTTTGGTAATTCAGTGCAGTGCGAGTACCATACACAGTCAGCAGACAAACTGTCACTGTACACTGCAATATTTGCTAATTTGTAGGCACCCAACGATGCTGCCAGCAGTGGAGAAAAGTCAGAAACGAAGTTGCAGCTCCTGGCCACCCAGCAGAACAGTGCTGGAAGATTGCAGCACTGGCTGCTCCAAAGGCCTGTATTTAAATACAGTCTATAAAAAACTGCAAGAGTGCTTATTTGGAAGAGGTGATGTTAGGACGGCAATGAGAGCCAAGCCACAAAGGAGAATTTACTTGCATTAAAGGAAGAGATTTGGGACTCAAAAAAGGCAGGAGCAGCAGTGGTTGTATGTCTAAAAGTCAGAGCTATTTACTTAATTAAAGAATCCTTCCACCCATACAAAGAATTTTCTTTATGAGAGACAAAATTTCAGCTGATCCTAGGGTACTGCAGTAAGAAAAAAAAAGCTAAAAAAAAAAAAAAAAAGCTAACATGCTCACTCATAAATCTCACATAGTCCAGATGTACCACTGTTTTTCTGGGATCCTAATTAATAAACCAAGATCTTCCCCCCCCCCCCCCCAACATTATTCTCTGCCATTTGAAGAGCATATTCTGTGCAAGGAGCTTGTGAATGAGGTCCTTCAGTCTAGAGGAAAATCATGCCGCAAGGGACTGGCACAGGAATGGTGCTTGTTTTCAGCCTCACTACTTACAGAATCATCATGCACATGATTTAAGAGTTGCTCAGAATTTAATTGCGTGTCATATTGCAGTTTATAGCTATCTAATCCAGCAAAATTGCTAATCCATACCCAGATTTCTTACAGCCTATTGATTAGGTTGTAAATTACCGTGTCAGATTGTTTCCCCATTTCCCCATATGACCACAGTTGTGTAGCCCGTAGATGATAAATGATACCGTCCCATTCGAAAACATTTGCAGATATTAACTGTCAGTAAAATGCAAAGTAAGAAAAGAACTGGTCTTAGAAGGCTATAAAGCCCAGCAATTAAAAAATAATTAGAACTGAAACAATGAGTCATTTATTAGATCCAAATTCAAAAAGATCAAACAGCAAATTCCAGTGTAAAATTTCAGTCCAAGTATGAATCATTACTTGTGGCATAAAAGGGAATGAAGTATTTTTTTTAAGTAGCCACACCCATTACGATTGGCAAGGGAAGAAAGATTTTGAGAAGACTTAAAAAGGTTGCCCGAGGTGACTTGGCTGCTCCAAGCTTTTGTCTCATTTTCACTGCTTCACGGAGCTTTGCTGTGGGAAATCACTGTTTTCTGGGCCTATACAGCACTCGGTGATGATCCCAGGTATTTTCAGAAGAGGCTGAACTTAAGCCTGTAGCTCACACCGAGCAGATTCCCCTCTCAATGAAGGTGTCTCTGGTGACACCTGATTGATGCACCGCAGGTCCTGCGGGGTCAGCTCCCAGGCAGCCAAATTTGTCAGGACAGATGGGGAGAGGCCAAAAGCACGTGGTACTGGAGGACCTGCTGGCACCGCGACCCATACGTCCTGCTGGAGGCAGGGACGGCTGCCTCTGCCAGCAGATGGTTTTAAGGGCTGACCACGTTTCTTACTGCAGCCTAGGATGCATTCTGCATGGGTGTGGGGATGGGTCTGGAGAGAAAATCCTATTTAGCAAAAGAAAATGGGGAGGACTTTGAGAAATGTGGTTTCTGCTGCCTCCTTGGCCTATTCCTTCATACCTGCGCTCTTCAAGGGTGACCAGGCCCCTAAATGTGGTTTGGTTTTCCTGACACAGCTCCCAGGATTTTTGTTATGGTTTGTTTGGGTCTTCTTTAACTGCTGCCTTCTCCAGGTAGCCTAGTTCTCTGCAGGTGCTAAGCAAAGTCCTTACAAACCACTTGCTCTGCCAGGTTAGTTTCATGCTGCTGGCATACAGCACAGAAGTCCAGTTACCATCGGGTTTCACTGACAAGCCAGCAGCTCAGGTGGCTTCTTGGGCACCTCCATTCCCCGGGACAGGACAGACTGCACCCTTTCATAATGGATGCAGTGTTTTTTGTTTGTTTGTTTGTTTGTTTGTTTTTACACAAACACATTTTCCTAATGAACACACTCCAGATTTGCTGACTTTAATGCTTTCCCAATAGATTTTAAAGTCAACTTCATTCCAACATTATTAGCAGTTAACCACACAGAAGTCATCATCTTAAAATATTTTACTAAAATTTTGTGTCAAGATTCTTTCTTAATTAAACTCTGCTTGACAATAGCCAAAACTATCTTGCACAGACAGCATGCTCTCACCTCATGTACTCACTTGGTAGAACTGACTTTGCTGGAGCAAGCTTTGTACCCATCTACAGTCTGATCGGGAAAGAAGATATGAGAACATTAGGGGACTTAGAAGAAAGGAAAAAGGCAAACCCTAAGATCTTCAACCCTGTGTGAAACAATAGGAAAAATGGAAAAGAGCAAACTATTAACAAAGAGACCAAGGCAAACCAAAGGTAGCAACGGACAAAGGGCAAATGAAGGTGGAGAAAGAAAGTCACTCACAGAAAATGTTTAACTTTGAGGTTGGAAATAAATGGGTTCTGTGACATACTTTGGAAATTCTGTGATTCTGCAGAAAAAAAAAAAAAAAAAGTCATTAAAAACTAAAACAGAACAAGTCATTCTTCCCCCTTGGTAGGTCATCAGCAATCTAGGACACTACGGTACAGCTTAGCTGCATGCATACTCCCCTCTTAATAGCTCACATTTTTATTAAGACAGGCAATTCTATTGCCTACTTTTTCTGTGTCTTCACCAACATTTAGCACATGGATAGAGCAGCTGCCTAAAGCAGAAGTTGGCAAAGCCCTGGTGATACTGGAAGATGAAGAAATCTTAGAAAATTTGCCTTGTAGCTGGGTCATCACTCTTTAAGTGATGCCTTTTTAAGGCAGCCTCAGTGTGTGAAATTCACCGGAGCTCTCCCAGATTTCTCTGAATTTTTTAAATTCCTTGTTATCTAACCTTGCATAGAGGTAGCTATCAGTATGCATAGAATAGTAAACAGAAAAATTTACCAAGGTAGGTAATGAAGGCCAGAGGAAACCAAAGCATGTCTTAGGTTTAATGACATTTTAAAGGATGACTAGCACCAACAGTTTGATGCTTGGGTGCTCCAAGTGATCTGCATTTCTTCTAACTTCCCAGCGCAGGACACAGGAGTTGTGCTGTAGTGATGCTGTAGATTCTGTCAGCGGATGAATCTACAGCTGAAAAATATTCTCCAGAAAGCAGAACAGAACTGTTGTGACAAGGCAAAGCATAGGATGAAGCGGAGACAAGAAACACCAAATGTTGGTGTCTTTTTTCAGCATTTCAGGTACAAAGGAATTGTGTGTGACAGTCCTCCCCCATTCAATGGGGGTGACAGTCCCCCCCCTCTTCTGACTACACTAAGGTGCTGCTCTGAGCCCCACATCCAACATCTCAAGTTTAGAAGCAGTTTAGAGAACATGCCTGCTCGCAGAAGTGGCACCAAAGCAATTGTCTAGGGCTTCTCTGGGCTAGTTATGGCACTGGATGCAGTGCTGCTGTCACGGTAAGGAAGCACATTACTGTACAGATGTTATTTAAATATGGTACCTTGGGTACTCCCGAGTGGAGAGATGCCCTGGAAGCAGGGTGGGGTGGTCTCTGCAAAAACAAAATGCATTTGTTTTTGGATAGCTACTGGAAAATACTCCAGCTCTTGAGCAGAAGTTATAAAGGTCTGAAGATGGATTTATGTAGAAGAATTATATCTCATTCTAGAAATACTGCATTTAACTGTAGAACTACACATATGTTCATGCGGAACTATTCTTGTTCATTCCTATAGAACAGTAAGCCTTCCTACATGAAGCATTTTGCAGCATTTTAATTGCTCTTGCATTACAGAGATAAAGCCTCTGCTGTGCAATTGTAAATACAGCTGGTGCTGCAGTGCTCGTCATTTACAGAGAAAAAAATCACACTAACATTTGCTAACATTTTCGCCAACACCAGAATCTTCTTGAAATACATTTACAAGGGGCAAAGCTCAATACAAATACACGTGCAGCAGTTGATATGCTTCTTTCAGCCTGAGGCTACGTGACTTTTACATATCAAATAGCAGCAAAAGCTATCCGCGAGCTCATACGGGGAGAAAGGAGGTGCAGGGAGTGAGTTGAGACATTTCAAACACTTTCAAAGATTGCTTTGCAATAAACTGCACATGGACTGGTGCACAGCCAGGCGCAAAACCTTTGTCAGCGATCAAGAAGAGACCTGGTGGTGCCAGGAGACCTTTGGGGACTGGAAAAGCAGTACTAATCAGTCGCATTGAAGGAGTCTCAGGCCTCTACTGCTGCTTAGCTTTACCTCCTGCAGGGGCCTTCATGACTCGGATGTGGACTCAAATCCAGCCTAGGCTACCCGAGTCACAGTGGTTCTTCAGTGAAAACGGGATAAAACAAGCTGGATTTTGAGGCACTTTAAGAAATAGTATCTCTGCAACTAATTCGTGACCTCTCAGGCAGAGACGCCTTCCATTCACTTTGCCCTGCACACAGCGGTGCCCATGCCCAAAGCTCATGGGTGCAACTGTTTGACAAGTAAAAGCGTACTGAATGGCGAAAGATCAACATGCAAGAAGCACTGTGCCTGCCAGCAGGGTCGAGGCAGGCGGGTGGGCAGCTGATGAAAGTGCTGCTACTCGGGGTTGGCTGTGGCCAACACTCTTTTTCAGCATTCCCAAAATAGCACTTAGCAGCAGCAGCATATCCACTTGGAAGCACGCTGCTCCTCTGAGTGCCTCCTACTGCCGCTGTCAGACTCCTGCCCCAGCCACTCTCCTGAAGCCAGAGAGAGAGAAAACCCAAGTGTCATCAGCAGTGCTAATTACCTTCTTGTCTTTTTTTCTTTTTTTTTTTTTTCCCCTTCAGTGGATATCAGAAATGTGGGAACTTTTTATAGAAAATCTTCCATCAAATTAGATGGCAAATATTCAGCATTGCAAAAGCTAACCTAAGTTGCTTTTGTTACATCTTCAGACATTAAAACCCAAAGGTTTTATTTTAATAACAGAGAGCTCTGGCACCAGCTTCTGTACCTTAATACTCCGTAACTTTTTTTCAGTACACATTGCATTATCTATTTCTAAAGGTTTTCACTATAACTATAGGGGACTATTTATCTGCCCACATTCTCCAGCCCCATTATACCTTAACTTTCATTATGATTTTCTAGGATATTTCAGATTTTCTCACCAGTTTTCAGACACTTGCTGTGAAGGAACACATTGCTGAACTATTTGCTTTCTCATGAAAACTGGGTTTTGCCGTGTGCCAGAATCAGCAGACATTTTATAAATAGCTTTGGACAGATGACAGGAAATGATGCAAGATCTCAGTCCACTCCACAGAAGGCAACTGTCTGTAGTGCTCAGGAAAGAGGGACTTGTACCACTGACTACTACTACACAGAAAAAAAAAAAAAATAATAATGCCCAGAAGCATCATTTACAGCAGAGGGTATCAGGCTTATGAAACACAAGCTCTCTAGGCTCATTACAGCTCAAGCAGAAAATAGACTTGCTTGCAAAAACACTACAATGAAAACCAGGAAAAATAATTTTTCATTTGAAGAGGAAAAACTGAGCAGAATTGTCTAAACTTGCTTTGTCTTTTACTGTCGAGGAGGAGCTTTCCCCTCCTTACATGCTATTAGAGCCAGCACACGCACTGGAGATCCTCCAGACTCTGACTGGTGCCAAACAGTGGGATCATCTTCTTACCCTGGCATTTCCCAGCAGCTTCAGCAAAGTCTCTTCCAACTCAAACTGCTTTAAATGGGCTCCAATAATAGCTGCTCAGAGGTTAATCTTTATCTATTCATTTGACCCCCAGTACTATCTGTTCCTCTTTGCGATAGTAGCACGGAACAGAGAAGCAATTCCCTGTCTCATTTTGTTCCTATCAGCCTCCATGAAGGTAAAGCCCAATGATTTATCCCCAAATAAAGCATTTATTTGGAATAGAGGCAAACTCTCAGCTCTCTTAAGTCCATGGCAGAGCTCTCAGCAGATTTAACCGCTGCTCAGCAACTGCAGCCTTCCCCCCAGCACCTCACTGCCAAGGTGCTCCTCTTCCTACCACCAGCTAGCCGCCCACTCCTCGCCACGCTTTCCCACCGATGACCGAACCGCGTGCTGTACACAGACTATAAGCAGCAGTGATAATCAGTGCACCTCCCACGTCTGAGCCCCCCACGTTCCCACACCAGAGCTGAGCACCGTGCAGGGCCAGGGGAGCTGGCCTCAAAGAGGCCACGAACCAGCCTCCGTTCTGCACCAGGCACTCTGCCCAGGGGCATCATCACAACCACCCGCCGCTGTTCCTCCTGCAGACCTGGCATCAGGCAGACTACCCTGAGACTTTTGCAGGTCTTTTTCTTCAGCAAAGAATTACGTATTTGACCCTTCTCGTGGCCATACCTCAGAGGCCTCCTGCTTTCAGAGGTGGAGAGTGTCTACTCGTTTGTTACCTATCTGTTCCCATGACAGATAAAACAGGGTGCGAGTACTCCCTATCTAGGAAGGGAGTAAAGAATACATGATGCATTTTTTAAGCTTTTGTACTGAGCAGCTGATTTTACCAATGCTCTAAAAGTATACAACTTTAAAGAAGAACTTGATTTTATTTCCATTGGAGGCATTAAATTTGACTGGTTTTGTTGTTGTTGTTGTTATTTCTGAAATATTACCTCTATCAGAAGTATGACAGTGCTGAAACTGGGCCATCCCAAACCTTCTCTGTTAAAGGCTGTGCAAACAGAAAGAGAATACATCTGCCTAGGTATAAATTCCAGTAAGTACAAGCAAATCCACTTGTGAGTGGGTGTTCACACACTGTGTGTGTGTGCACGAGAGAAAAAGAGATTGAGAGGGTAAAAGAAGAAGGTGGCCAAGGCTGCCAGCCTTTGCAGAGCTCAGTGAGAATGCCAGCGCCCGGGATCCAACTGTTCTTAATGATCACAAGCCTATAAAAACAAACCAAAGCAAAACAAAAACACCTGGAACTTTAAACCCAGACTTTGTTCTTTTCTGTGCTTGGAAAAGAAAACGTGTATATCTTTTTTTTTGTTTCTTGACCTCTGAGAAAACTTGTCCACATACCTATTCACTGAACTGCCAAAGAGCCTGCTCCACAAAGACACTTTTATTGTATAGAGCTAATACAGACTGCTTCTCAGACATACCTCCACATGACACCCAGTGCCAAGAAGCCACCAAGAACCAGCTCGAAATAGAGAAAGTTATGTAGTATAGGTAAATATTTCACTGTATCATTATGCCTGCAGGTACTTTCATGATCTGAGTAGCAAGATTGACTTAGCAAGTGAGCTGGAATTAAGAAAGATTAAAACAGGTAGAGAAACCCTCCACTTTCTAGTGTATCAGCATTCTCTTATCTCCAGCACTGAAATCTCTAAACAGATTTCAATTACATTTGGTCCAAGGCTGTTAAAACCAAAACTTAAGAGATAACATGTACATCTAAAGCTGTATTTAGTGGCAAGGGAAAGATATTCTGCCCTCATTCTCTGCGTTTTATCAAACACTGGAGAAGCGTTTAATCCTTAGTTAAAAACAATTACTGATAAGCCTATTTTAGTAAACAGAAAAGTTGCTAGCCATTATCTCACATTTCTTCTTATTGTTTAATCTAGACACTCCCAAAACAAAAGCATGAGAGATGATTCAAAGAAGCAGAGTTTCAACCTTTGGACCAGCTGTAATTGCAATACTTCGTTCTCATGATTGCTGCAATTCAACAGACCTTGGTGTCATCACATATGTGCTCTGTGACACTGTACTGGGTGACAGCAAGAGTTGTTTCATGGTCTGTACGCTGATGTCCCCAGCAGCTCATGGTGGCACAAACCAGAAGGACCAGTTCCTGTTCCCTTGCATCCACTGTCACAAGGATAGGTGTGCAAGTCCATTCACTTGTGCTCAGTAGTGGGAGAATATTTGTGACAAGGTCAGGCTACACAGTGGGGGATTCCACTTGGTCACCCAAAGCAATGAACAATTAGGCTTCAGCCACCAGACAACAGCGGGAAAACTCTTCCTGGCAGTCTGTGCCTTGAAATAGCAGCCCACAGGGACAGACTGCAGCCTGCAAACCTCTAAGCTTTTCTTTGTTGCTTACTTCTCCAAGACAGACAGCCTCTCTAGCTACAGACTCCTGGAAAAGTCATCCCAGAAGCCAAGGATGGACACAAGTCTCACCTCTTGCCATCAGAGCTAAACCATCCTGGCAGGGCTGGACAAGGAGTCTCACTGCTGCTGCCCCAACCAGCAGCCCCAGTGAGGACTGAGGACTCTCAAGCCCATATGGCACACACACACACGTGCTGTTTTCCCCCTCAACCCAGCACAGGTTTCAAGATGTCGGCTATTTATTTTCTCATGACAGATTACCCAAGCTGGTATTTCCACAGCTGCATGGACTATCTAAATACTTGAGAAAAATGAGATTATTATGGCCTGTGATAATACCCCCGTTTAAATAATTAAGGCAATTCATTTGCTCGTAGTAAAAATTATCCAAGGACTATATGTACAATTTGCGATCAAAGTACTACCATGTACTCAGTGTTTATCATCCTGGGTCCAATGATACTTGTTAGTAAACAACACAGATGTAATCATTGATAGGAGGAATGGTAAATCAGTGGCAAGGCTTCAACAGTCCATTGTCAAGTTGGAAAACTTCAACCAAGAACCTGCAGTAACTGCTGAAATCAAACGAAACAGCAGGGCAGCAACAGAAACTTTTGAACCTTTTTAAACAGAGGAGCAAGAAAATTTATCTTCCTGGTTGCTGTAATGTTTCAGATAGCAGGAGAACATGGGAATATGGGCCTTAATGTCAGCTAGTAAAGTTCTCTGACCTTTCAAGGGAGCTATATCAGCCCTGACAATCACAGTAATCAGAACAAGCTCTATCTGCTCTGGCACAGGTTGACTGCATGAGCAGATACTCCTTTTTCTTCTTGCAAGTGCCCAGTGCTCTGCTCCATTCGTTGCACAAGACAGAGAGTGCTCACCTGATTAGCAGTAATTGGATACCAAGAAAAATAAAATCCATGTACTGCCCTATGTCTTATTCATCACGTATTGTCCTGGTCTGAGGACAGAACCACAGAAGAAAGTTTTACTTTACAGGGTTTAAGGGCTCTGCAAATACCCATTAATTTAGTTTCTTCAATCTTCACGGCTACCAGGATATCATCATTTCTGCTTCCCTGAAGTGAGTCACAACGATCAGGGTCACAGTAGCCTTTAATAGCAGATACACAATTTGAGATTCCTAGAACATTTCAAAGTGATTGGTACTTTATTCCACCATTCAGCTTTTCAAAGTGATTGGTACTTCTTCTACCACTTGCAGATCCCGGAAGTCCTGAATTCTCAGCTTTTTGCAGATTATTCTAGATTCTGTCCAGGATGTTGGATTTTCCCCACCACCGAAACATCCCCAAGAAGCTGTGTTTGCACACCCTCCATGCCAGCCTCTCCACTCCCTTTCAGCCACTCAGCCAATTTCTCCCAGTCTCCTTGCATCTCCCAGTCCATTCCCAGGTTCTATTTGCTTTTCTCCTTTCTAATTCAAATATCATTTTTTTTTTTTTTTTTCCCAGCCTATTCCTTAATAATCCCGTACCCATTCAGTCCTTTTTTCTTCTGCTTGTGAGCCAGGCAGCTGCCTCCAGCTTCTTACCTTGAGCCAACAGAAGCCATTAAAAGCTGCGCATGGGAGGAACAGTCCGCTTATGTTCAATTAAGGAGCCCAAACCCAACACAGCCTGCAGCAGTCCATGGATGCAGTCACAGGAAAATTCCTGTTCAGAAGTTAGCTGGGCTGGAGCACGCCCAGTACTGACAGACTGCTTGGGGAATTTATCTGCTACCACATCTATCCAGTCTACAAAACCTAAGGTCTCCAGTTCAAAGACATCAGGCAATTTTCCACAAAGATAAAACAAGCATCTTTGATTCCAGATTTTAAGAGTGTGCTCCCGTCATGGCACAGGCAAGGGACTTTTAAAGACTTTTTGTTCACCTGCTTTAAAGGTAAGACAAAGTCAGTGCTCTCCTCCAAACCAGTTCTTGTAAAATGACAAAGCATTTGAGCTAAATTACCCAGCAAAGTTCAGATTTGGAAACATACCTGGCACAAAACCTTTCCATGGAAAGAGTTAGCAGTCAGCAAAGTCGTGTCTATCAAAAAAGAGCAAGCACTGGGGGCACCAAGGCAGTGCTAACACGGCAGCTCCCAGCCTCACCAGAGCCAGCAAGTGGCTGCAGGTGCAATGTTCTGCTTAGCCATGCTGCTGCCCTACAGCTGCTCCCCACTCGGGTACCTGCTCCCCATCACTTCTCTTTGTGGGCAAAGGAACAGACGCACACACAGCTTCTTCAACACCTGGAGGCCCAGACACCCAACACAGGCTGCATTGCTCTTCCCGGTGGCCTTTTCCTGACGTGTCCCGGGGGCTGGAAAGCCACTAACCGTGTTGAGAAAGGTGGTGGTACGAAGGCCTTTCTACACAGGGATACATTAGGGCTAAAAACAGGTGGGTTGGAGAGAGTTTCTGAGACTGAAGGAGCACTGTCGGTGTGCTCTCCGTGGGTTGGTGAGAGGTGGCGGGGGGTACAGAGAAGACTTCACAGTGGCATTGAGCGTTCACCACCAGGGCTGTGGAGGGCCCTATTCAATGTGTCCTATCATGTTCTGTTCTATACAATTATTCTGATTCTATGAAATAATCTCCAGTGTCAGCTTCTCCATAATCTCAGCTTTTGGCTGGCTGCAGGAACAGACAGAAACCAGATGTGACTGAGCTTAGGGGACGGGAAGAGAAGTGGCAGGAAACATTAGCCTGCCTTTGTGATGGTTACAGAGGCTGTACTTTCTTATTATTTCCATGCTATCATACATGAGAAGCACTTCAAGACTCCCCTCCTGTCCCCTCAATCCTATTACGAAAAGCTAGGTTTCACAAAGCTGTTTTCCAGCATGTCAAATTCAGGTTTTGTGGCTCACTTTGTCATTTTACGAAGACAGCATTAACTCCCGACTGAGCATAAGCAAGCAGGTCACTGAGCTGAAGAGCACAACTCAGTGTCCTGATGCCTTGCCTGGATTACAGGCACAGCTCAGAGCCCAGGTCTCCAGCCCTAGCAGAGGCTATTCCAGCTCCCTGTCCTTCAGTGCCAGGCCTGGGCTCTTTACTGAGTTATGGGCATGAGCAGAAGATCCTGAGACAGCTCCATCCTGCTGCTCCTGCTCGCACAGGCTGGGGCCACAGCACAACCTTGAGCTCACCTGATCCCACACCGCTGCCACCCTGCAGGACTTCGCCTGGGCTCACCTGGTGCTGGCAGCTGGGCACCCACTGCAGCTTCAGCATCTCACCTGAAGGAGGTACACAAGCTGCTTGTGATCCTTCAGCAAAACGCTGAGAGCTGTCACAGGCAGAAGCCTAGGAAATATCTCCCCAAATCCACCCGTCTCTTCTTTAAAACAAATCTTTATTTATGCTGCTGCTGGTGGCTAAGAGCAGTCGCTGCCCCCAGACTACCTTCAGTTATCTTTTCCCACGTGCAGAGGTGAAGCACTGACACTCCTCTCCCTCTGCAGAGAAAACACAGCATTTGCAGTAATGAAGCTATGCTTATATAAGCTTCAGAGAATGCCAAGTTGAATATCTGATGGAGGAAAAACTTCTGCTAAAAACCTATTTTTTGTCTTTTGCAGAGATCTCATCTATCTTCGGTGCATTCCTGACCTTCAGAAAGTATTTCCATCTCACACATTAAGTATAGCAATCCTCTTAACAAGGGAACATTTTGTTAGAGCTTTAAATTGGGTTACGTAAATTATTTGTAGTTCTGACAGCAGGTTTCGCTTCCGTCCATGAGCACGGTTGTTACGAGATTGCTACAAGGTTCATTTGCAATCACGGCAGATAATCATCTGAAGGGACTCTCTCTAATGGGATTTTATCTAGAGATACACTACAAGTTTAATAAGATATAGTGTTTTGTTTTGTTTTTCCCTATTAAAGCAACATATTTGTCAAATAATTTGCAATACCTTTGCTTCAGAAGAGTTTTTTTTTTTTAAAAAAAAAAAAAAAAAAACAAACAAACAGCATGATGTGAACTGTAAGTTAACAAAAATAAAAATCATTTCCGACTCCCATGACCTTTAGGAGGAACAGAACGCACACAGGAAAAAGTATCTGTATAACTATATATACAGAGAGAGGGAGCATACTTAGCTACCTGCGAGTGAAATCCTGCCTGGTATGAGCACGTCCCAGTCCATTAGCTTACCCTTGCTGGCTACAACGGGAATTGCAGGCAGTCAGGCTTGGGTGCTTTGTATCCAGTGAAGTACTTGTTCAGAAGGAAAGCATGGCGTGGAAAAGTTATTCAAGAAGTAACAGCATAACTTCTAACATTACATCAGAGAGCTCAGTGATTGTAGAAAGACATTTTTCAGCCCTCTGTTTTCAGTCTTCCTTCTCACCAGCTCCCCTAGCCAGAAATGTGGTTAGGCATTGATTTTGAATGGGAAAAGTTCACAGGCAGTAGAAAATCTCCCTCCTCCCTTCCTCTGGTCACTGTTAAGGCTGTCTGGGGAACAAGGTTTCTACAAATTTCCTAAGGAGTGGGAAAAGAAGGGCACAGTTTATAAGTTGGGACACACTCAATTCTTTTTTCAGGTTCCCTATTAAAGTCATGAGGTACTTAAGAAAATCAATAAAACAATAATTTATTCAAATTGAAAGCATTTTGCTTGACTTGAGGACACTGGTTGCTAATCAACATTTTTAAATGAGAACTTCCAAATCAAAATATGGACATTTCATTTAAAAACCTTTGTAAGAGTATTTCAGATTTTTTTCTTCCTAAGTAACAAGAGCAGTGAATTAAAATTCAAGGAAGTTTGGGAAAAAATTCATCCAGTTCTACGTATAAGCAAATGGGAAAATCCAGGAAAACTGATTTCTCCAGAGCAGCGGTCCAGAAACCAACAAAACCAGCCACCATGAAAGCACAACAAGGAGTGACATTTTAAAAGAGAAAGAATGTGTGGGTTTATTAAACCACACGTACACACATGCACAAACACAAGAAACAGTCAAAAGGTTTTTAGCAGAGGAGGACCTTTATCCACAGAACTTTATACTTCGTAACATTTTCAAATCTGTCTGTGAATACTTTACCTTTGCATTGCTAGTCTTACTGAGCTAACTCACGGTGTTTTCTCTTTCTTTCATAGCCCCTCTTTTCTTTGTTTAATGCTAGATATTTATTTCCACCAGTCTTTACAGATTTGTCTCACAATTTCTCAGCAGTCACTCTTACAATACTTTACAGAGAATGCAATGTGTTAGTACTTCTTAGTACAGTGTTAGTTATTCCTCTTAATTATCTAGAGATATTAGCTGACTAATATATAATGCTTTCATTTATATAAAAGACAATATATTATTATTTTGGCAGTTCTCAGAGAGAGAGGTTTTTAAATGTTAGCTAGCTTGCTCTTAATCCTCTATACGCTTTTCTCTCTAAACAAACAAATCTCATAAGAGAATACACACAGACATTTAACTTACCATTACTGAAGCTACCTTTTGACTTCCTCAGTATCATTAATATTTAAGCAGAAAGAACAGAACAAAACAATTATCCTAGTGACACCACGCCAGAACTAACAAACTGATTTTTAAAAAGTAGTACAGAACAAGTGAGAAGGTCGACCAGAAAATGCTAGTCAGGAATAGCCGTGATCTGATGAGGAGGAGAAGGTTATGTTTCTGTGATACGAGCAGTGCACAGCTGCTACTCTAGTAATAATTCATCATATTAATATTTAAATGAGAGGAGGAGGAGGGCATGAGATTATGGGTGACTCAATGGTCCCTCCCTGTCCTTAAGAAAAATAGGCCACCAATACAGAAAGAGTATTAGGCGCTATAGAGTGGGAGGGTTTGTTTTCATTACGTCTTGAATAAAAGTGGGCAAACTGGTCCCAGAGTAAGTCTAGAAATTACACTGCTTTTACTTCTGAAAGGTAAATTCTGTTTCTGCTCTCAGAACAAATCATTGCCTAATGAACAAATTGATCAGGGAACCTGCGCTCTAGGTCCGTACGTGTTGTTTCCTGGATTTCAGTGTATTTCCAGAAAGCTTCTTCACTTCCTGCAGAGTGCTGCCCATGGGAGCCTTCCTGACACAGGGAATTGCAGAATCACTACTGTGCTTTGCCATTTATCTACAGACGTGTTGATAAAAACCATCTCTTTAATCTACACTCACTCACCTCCAGGCTTTTGCCATGATCTCGGCCCATCAGGGTCTCCCACACAAGCAGGCTCAGGAAATCACTGGCACCTGGGGCAGCAGGAGTGACTGCCTGCAGGAGAGGGTGTTGAGAGCTGCAGGGAGCCTGGGGGAGCTGCAGGAGGCAGAGAGCAACACCCAGCAACAGCAGGCTCAGCACAGGGTGCAGGGCTGGAGGAAACAGCTGATGCAGGCATAACCTAGACAGATGTGGGTGGCATCCCTGGCAGGAGAGGCAACCTGGCCATGCTTGGTTGCGTATAGGGTTGCACAATTTCATCCAGCAATTCAATATAAACACCACCTCTCACATGCTAGTTTTCTAGGGGTTGGGTTTCTTTTTAAATTCAGTATAACTCCTTCTTGTTAGAAGAAAGTGTGTTACTATGACACCCCTGGCTGCGCATTGTATTGTTGGCTATATAAATGTATAAAGGTAATAAGCAACCATTTAACCAGAAACACAGACGCGGACTCCAGAAATGACTGTGATGCTAAATAACAAATAGCTTGTAACAGAACAAACCCACAGAGAAACATTCAGTTCAGTGCTCAGCATGAAAATACAAGGTACACAGAGTAGAACTATTAAGAGATGCCAAACTCATGCGGTAACATCAGTTACCAGCACACCAACATAAATTCTTCATCAGAAATTTTCTATTTTCACCTATTCAGGCAGACACATTTCCTCCCTTCATTTAATTAGCCTAATCCTGCAAGATCAACTTTGCAAACCTCCTGAGTTAATATTGATATTAATTTTAGCTGACCGGTAGAAAGGTTTTATTTGCTGCATCCTGTGCAGCAGGATTTGTGATTTAACACACTGCAGAAAACACCACTCTTCAGAGCTTCTCTGTGTCTGCTGTCAGTGTCCCAGTAGGGTGACCATTTAAAGTTGGTCTTCATAAATTGCCACAAAGATTTGTACATAAAGCAGAATCAGACCCATAGGCACATTGGAGAAACAGGGAGTATTGATCTAGACTGCTCACAAGAGTAGATGTTGGGAGTCCCCAGGAGGATAACCTCTTCTGTGTATTAGTAATTACACCAACGCTGGAGATGTTGGGCTCCTCCTCCTCAGATTTTGGGAGTGCTGGGAGAACAGACCTGCCATACTGGCCTTATTCCCTGGCAGAGCCCTCCTTCCAGCTCCACCAACACTGCTGCCTCATGAAACGGTGCTCCAGAGCAGGGAGGATACAGATACACAAGTCTAGAATTAGCCACTTACCCCACCACTTACCCCACTAGTACTCCCAGCTGTGACTCACGTGTTCCCAATCACATCAAGAGGCAGAAGTCATCCTCTGATTCCTTGAGCTTCTGTGTCACCCTCTAGCTTCAGCCCTAACCAGTACAATCTGGTAACCATGAGGTTGAAGACCATTTGCACTCCTGTGGCTGCACCCTCACTAGTTTCTCAGCGATTGGAGGGCTCAGTCTTCAACCAGCTTGGATGTTAAGTTGTGTCAGTAGCCACAAAAGAGGTGAGGAAAAATGCTGGCAGAAGCAGAAGAGCCCCTGAAGCATCAAACCTCTCTTTCTATGTGAAGGGTTTGGGTCTGGTACACTGAGATTAAACTGGAATGCAAAATATTTGCTGCTTTCTGTTAGTAGTACCAAACATGATTTAAGATAAGTCAGATTTGCTCTCTTTCTCCTTGCTCATCCTCCTCCACACTATATACATACACATACTATTTCAGAACCAAAACCTTCCTTGTGCAAGCAGTTGTCCAGATTTAAAAGTATTTGTGTACAATTGCTAAAATAATCTACAGAGCAGCTTCCAGTTTTCCCAGTGGTATTCTTTTCAGGCTACCGAGCCAGAGCAGTCTCACTGCTATTTCCTCCTTCCTTTTAGCCTGCATTTAAGAAGCTAAATACAGAAAGCATATTAATACACACTGAGAAGGAGAGAGGACTAATGTATGATTTTAATTTGGAAGAAAAATTGTGGACAAAGGTTAAACAGTCTTTGCAACCACTGAATTGTTAATTG
Source organism: Oxyura jamaicensis (assembly GCF_011077185.1). Classification (NCBI taxonomy): domain Eukaryota; kingdom Metazoa; phylum Chordata; class Aves; order Anseriformes; family Anatidae; genus Oxyura; species Oxyura jamaicensis. The sequence goes on along the minus strand of NC_048902.1, from coordinate 2,001,123 downwards.
GAGGTGAATGTGTGATAGAAGATTAACATTTTCAGGTACAGATTGGGTCAGCTGATGGATTTAATAGGTACTGTAAAATACTACATTGGAACAGCTTGTACACTGTCTTTAAGGGCAACCACCACCTTACAGCCGGGCTAGGTCGCAATGAGATTCATGTACAAAGGTTGAGGAGCCCCAGAAGTCCAGGCTCGGATTCGCTGTTCTTAGAGCCACAAAGAAGTTGCCAGTTTAATCCAGTTCCACAGTTTTAGTTCAAAAGAGGCTCCAGCTTCTGTCGACAAGTAAGTACCTTTGAAGACAAGGCTTTTTCAGGCTTTGTCCAATGTCTACTCAAATTCCACTCCATTCTAGCCTATGCTCTTGGTTACATACAAAGAAAGAAAAAAAAAAAAAAAGCAAATTCACACAATTATTTTGTTTCTAAAACACAATGTTAATAACGAAATCCTGCCCAAAGAAACTAGCACTAATTTCTCAAATACCCTTGATGCACTTTTTCACTGAAATTCCTCTCCTGTGGATCTGGGCTCGACTTCACTCACCTTGGAGAAGACATACCAACTAAAGAAGATAATTCAAAGAGCAGTCAGTGGCAATTAGCTCCATTGGCATTTCATTTCAAGAGAAGTAGCGTAACTCCTAACCAAGGAGACATCGTACCCCTCTTTCATTCCTCTTACAACCAAACAGGGCCCTACCACAGCCACTGAGCAACTCACAGACATAGAAGAGCTCACTGCAAGGCTGGCCACCACACTTGTCCTAAGAACAGATGGATCAGTGTGAAGAGCCCTGCTGGCACCAACCTTTGTCACATGCAAATTCCATATTAATTAGCAGTACTAGGTTTTAAAGTTACGACCATCAGATGCAGACTGCTGGGCCCAGCCACTGGCAGTGTGCACCCATGCCCAACTTCTTAACCAGATGGGCTCCATGGCTTACTCTTTCTGGATGAAAACAGGCAGTCATGCTTCCTGAAGGCCACACAAGTGGACATATTCTGCTCTGGCTCTGCAAAGGCCACAGGGTCTGCAATGGGAACCTAATTATTAGGGAACATACAAATGATCTCAGAAGTGCTGTATGTGCTTACATTTTGAGTAACAGCAGCAAGGCTTACATGGTTGTTTACCAGTCAAAAAAGAGGGGTAGGCTTTTTATAGTCCAAACTTTATGAAGTGATAAAGATCTATGAATCATCTAACATGCAGCTTATCTACAGACAAATAGGATTAAAAATAGAGCAGGTAGTTTCGTCTTTTTTTTTTTTTTTTTTTTTTTTTTTTGGCACAGGAACAAAAAGAAAGCTGACATATGAGAAAAAAAAGGCTGCTGAGGATGCTGAGCACAAAGCTATGACAGAGGACTGAAATGAGAGCTTCTTCAATAATTGTATCGCCCTGATGAAAGGCCAGACCTTAGGTACTCTCAAGTGGCTCTTTTCTGTAACAAGGATCTTGGTATTTGGCCTATTCATATTTACCATTTCTCTGCAATCGGTACATAAAATCACAAGGCTTGTCATTTTTACCATTTGAATCAATTCAAAGACTTTTGCCTTTTAAGTGCTTGGCTCTGCCTCAGAGTTTTTTAATCTTTCCTTCCCTAAATACAACTGATTGATGGCAGTGTGCATCTCTGGGTCAGTTTTCAATTCCTGATCCAAATAGCTCTTCTTAACTTGGAAGAAATCCCAACAGTTTCCTAAGGAATTTTCCTTTGGATGGTATGGAACTCCACTTTGTCAATAAATAACTTCTACCAAGCAAAACACTGACAGAGCTACTCTGCTCAGCTGATGATACCATGAAACATTAACCTCCTTCTTTGCCCAGGGTGGCACAGACTGTGTTTTGCTGCTTCCTGACCCATGAGTGACCTTGCTGTGGACCAGCTCCTTTTCAGCACAACTCCTTGATGTTCTATATTGAATTATGTAGCACCTACATTTAAAGAAGCAGATGGGAAAATGTAAATTTAATTTTTTCCTCATTGCTACCAGGCCTTATATACAGGGAAAGGGTACAGAGAACATAAGGACCACCTCTTCCTCATCTGAAGATACTTACTCTACCAGGTCTTCTGTCAGCATTTCCACTCTGGAAGCATAAATTACTTATGGCCTCTGTTGCTATAGGCAAGGAATGGATGAGAAACAGGAGAGGAACAACACAGCCCAGTTTTAATTCTGAATTCTCTTTTTTTTTGGGTAGATCATTGAGTGACATGGACAGCACATACCTGAATGCCATTATACATTTGGTTGTGCTAGCGTCTATACATGGCACAAACTCATACCCATTGACGGTGTACAGGAACTGTGACACTGGAGACACCAGGGCTGTCATTCCGTGGAGCTGCAGGACCCTGTGGTAAGTTCCTGAGTGAGTCAGAGGATGAGATGCTCTGGAAGACCCTTCCTCACTTCAAAAGTCCCAGCAGAGAGGGTTCACCCAGAAGAAGGTCATACACGATGCGACAGCAGCAGGAGTGCCCTCACCGGTATCCTAATTAACACCTATGCCTCTGGCTCTTCCCTATCCTCTTCTTTCAACCTCACCCCTCCACTGAATAGTTTCTCTACACCCACAGTTCTCCACACCCGCAATTCTCTCTCCCTCCGCGTGTCATAATATGCAGCGGGGCTGTGCTGACAGGCCCACACCACACTGCTCACCCTGGTTAGCAAGACCAGAAAGGGCAGCCTTACTCAGGACCCTGCTCTTAGGGTACAAACCAAGTCGAGCTCCAGATCTCCCTTCCTGCCTCTTCTCTGCAGGAGGTTTATGCGTGGTGGGATCGTCCTGAACAGTTGCCAGTGTCAGGGGGCTTCATGGCTTTGCCAAGCCTCAACCAGCATCCCAGAGCTTTTTTGTAATCAGGATGCTTCACTCAAGTAAGAGAAGTTGTTAAGAGATAACTATAGAAGAGTGTATTGTGGAAAGGGATGGTAAGGAAAAAATAAACCAGTTTAATGTCCTGACAAAGAGCACTAACCCAGAAAAGACAGAGAGAGAGAAAAAATAATGGTTTTCATTAAAAACAAAACAAAACAAAAACCTCCCCTTCTCTGTCAGTGCAAGTAGACTGTGTGGCCTCCTGCAGAAAGGCTGCTACATCCCTAGTAGCTGGCCCAGACTTGACAGTGCCTCACTGGGAGAAAGAAAAAAAGCCAAAACAAACAAACAAACAAAAAACGACTCTTACTCAGATGTCAGCCCTCTAACTGCAACCTGCACACATTAGTCACAGCACAGCCGGAACAGTCAAGGAGAGATTAGGTCAATTTACAGGAACAAGCTCTCACAGCCCAGAGCCCACAGCTCCCTGGAGGCCCTGAGCTGTCACCAGGGCTGGCCAAGCTGGCACAGGCCGGTCCCTTTCTCCCCTTTGTGCCTTGGCTTCTTTTGGGTGCTTTGGCTCCCAGCAGCATGGGGCAGCTCCTGAGGGATATGGGGAACAAAGTACACCCCATGTCCTGGCCAAGCTCTGCTGGGCACAAGGTAACAGAAGGCCCTAATCTGCCCCGTGCTTCTAGAATCCAGACTCAGGTTTGGGGCTTCCCATTTGCATGCTCAGTGAGAAGTGGCCACTGTCAGTCTGCAAGACTCAGCAGAAGAAATTTGAAGGAGAAGCCACATGGCTTCTGTAGTCTTGGTGTCCAAATAGCGCCTCTAAGAGAGGTGCTACTGGCAGGCCAGATGCCTCAGCCTGGATCTCCCACCAGCTCTGCTGACAATGCTGTCGGTTTGGCATCTAGGCCTCGGCACTGCCTCCTGCCCTGCCTGCCCGGTGCAGGCCGCTCAGCAAATCCACAGCCTTTTGTCAGCTCAGCATGAAGGAGTTGTGAGAGGAGCTTAGGCGGGATACTCTCTTGCCTGGCATCTCCTTCCAGAGCTTGTGGCTGGCTCTTGTTATTTGGTCTTCAGCACTGGCAGCTGTCATACTTTCAACAGAGATGCTAAAGTAGGCTTAGATATCGCTTGAGAAACCCATCTCCCTGCTCTACCTGCTCTACCTGCTCAGCCTCCCTCACAGCACACCCTTGGCCCAGCAAAAGTCATCTCAGCAACTTGGATAGGGAGACATTTAAGCCTTAAGGTCACAGCTAGGAGGAAGCTGTCACCACCTAGCACAGATGCAACCATCTTTAAACAGTCCTACATGTTCTGTGAAGACAAGTGGTTGCACACAAGAGATAGTATTTATACTATTTATTTATTTATACTCAGAGTCTAAAAGTAACAGAAATGCCACTGCAAACATGGAAATGTTCCTGTGACATCCTCACCTTAGCTGTCTAGTCTTGACCCTGTAAATGAACAGTGTTAAATCTTGAACAGTGTTAAAGATAGGTGAAGGCAGCAAAACCTCTCCCAGGAGCTCAAGCTCTTGAACAACTGTGACATGGAGTGGGAACAGAGGAAAGAGAAAGAAGGAAGGGAAAGAATTCAACAGAGGTTGTATTGTATATGACAATCAGGCAGCTTAAAGTGCCATAAAAGCCTTTATATAAATGCTCTTGCAGTAAAATGAAACAGGAGCTATTCTCAGGGAAAATGCGGCTACCCTTAGTGATCATTACAAATAGCCAAAATGACGTGGTATTTCTTTCTTTTTGAAGCAGATGCTATCATTACTGGAATGTACCTGTATATTTACAGAATACTTCAGATCAGGATATCAGGTTCAAATGGAAATGGTTTAATACATCTATACACCCAGTCTGGATAGAGCTTTGTTCAATAACGATTTCTCATGGTGAGATAAGGGACAGAGCTGAATGAAGCCATTAACTGTCAATCAAAACACACATTGGTTTATTCATGACTCTCCTTACCCCTGGGAAAGAATAAACAGTTTAGATATCCTTCAATTAAATCTGTCCAGGACCACCTAGTTGCAGATTTTCTTTTGATATCCTACTTTTAAAACCTATTGTCTCTGTCTACTAAGATCACTACAAGCAGAATTAGTATAGCATTAAACTTTTTCATTTAAATCCCTGCTTTTGCCAGAAGGTTAGTCAACATATTGAGTCCTACCCTACTTGCTCACACAAAATCTCATTGATTGCAAAGATGAATGGGGCTCATTTCCTCATGTTGTCCCTTGGGACAAGAAACATACTTAATAATGCTCTGAGTTACATGTAACTCATATATGCTCCCAGGGCCTTCCAGCACTGCCTGTTCCGGAGCAGGTTTCCTGCATCCCAGATGACTTCCCATTGAAACGGGCACACGCTTCCTTCCCACAGCACAGGTGGGGAACTGTAAGTACCTCAGTCCTGCCTTACTAGCCCATATCTTCTGAGCGGATCACAAGGGGGTATTGGAAGCAAAGAGAGGTAGTGTTTAAGCTGCCAAACAGCTATTCTTTCATCAGTGCAGCAGTGAAATCAGCACTGTACAGATCTACAGAGGAAACTGCCATAATAAGCTTAGATCAGAGTCCAAACTAGATGGACACATGCCAGCTAATGACTTCCAGCTCCAGCATGGAGAGCATGCTAGACGAGGACAAACGGAGCAGTGTCTCTGTCCTCATCTTGGGAAGTTACAGAGCTCTTTTCTTCTAGGTGCTTCATTTGCGTACTTGGGGGGAGGGCTTTAGGGATGGAGGATACTCACAGTGACAACTAAAAAGATGCCACAAATTTGGATCTCATATCAGCAGGCTCCCCCACCATTCTGTAGTATTAATATTTGGTTCTTCATTTAACCCTTTACAGGACAGAGCTATAACAGAGCACTGAGTATTGAGACCGATGCTGTGCCTCCCCTTGGGGAAAGGAGCCCACCATGTGTATTTGGGTCCCTTCTTTCCTTACACATGAACCTCAGCATGGACACTTCCAAAAGACATTGAACTTGTAATGAAATGAAGGGCACAGCCACATCCCCATCCTTCACAAGACACAGCAAAATCCTCTGGGAACACAGCATGCAGCCAAGACATTTGACCAGTGAGGGAAGGGACAGAAAACTACATCTGTGGCCTGCTGACAGATTAGCATTTAAATAAAAATTGAGCACAGCGGCATACAGCCCTGTCAAACTCTAGGCTTTGTAGGAGACCAGGTACCACCCACACAGCAGGACCAGTAACTAGCCAGGAACCAGCAACAAGCCCACAGACAGAGAAGCAGGTCAAGTGCCTAAAGCTCAACCACTCTATTTTACATGTATAACTGAGAAGTCCCTGAAGTCTGCAGGGCCCTACAGATAAGCAACAGGATGGCAGTAGGCCATGCTACCGCTAAACCATCATTCCTGCTGAACAGGGCTCACCGTTCCCATGTTTCTCTGGTCTGGGTCTGGAATGCAGATGTCCATGTTTGCCATCCACTTCTCCCACAGTCAGAGGGAAATTCGGGACTGAAATACCAGGATCCTAACAAGGCTCCTACCCTTTCATGCAGAAACACCTCAGGTACAACTGTCATGAAGTAGTGCTTGGATGGAAGAATGGTGAGGAGCAGAAGGAAGCATGCTGCCTCCAAAGTAGGCCGGTCACACTGCTGCTCTCACTGAGGCAGCATTATGCCTTGGGAACTGAGAAGACTGTATTCTAGTGCTGAATAAATCTGAAACTTTGACTTTCAGAAGTCTGTGTGAACATTTCTGCCTTTGCAGCTTCCTTGGCAGCACCCAGATTTCGCTTGGAGTGTAGGCTTCCATCCAATACTCAAAGCAAAACTCTGCTGAAACCGCAAGCTTTTACAGAATCTCCACCCAAAATAACTATCTGATCCCAGGTTTGCTCAAAATTCAAATCTCTGTGGGAAAAGAATCAAGGTTCAGAATGGGGAGGAAAACAGTAGCTGGCTCCCACCGCCTCTCCCAGCCCAGAGCCTGTCAGCTCCATAGGAAGAACTGAAACATGGAGAAAATGAGCAGGTCACAAGTCTCAGAGCAGCAGAACCTGCTTAGCACAACCCAGCATCCCTGAACATCCATCGCCTTAACAGCCCAGCCTATTTCTGAGCTGTCAAAATTGCTGATAGCAATATGCATAAATCCCCGTACGTGACAATAAGGTTATTTGCCTTAATTACCACATCTGCTTGCTGCCCAGTGGGAATAAGAACCCTAAACGTTTCCATCATCCATGCAGTGCCTGATGGGATCCTGCTTTTCCCCTCTTCGGTGGGGGCTCTGGGTCAAGCACCTTGTGGTCTGCCTGTGCTCAGCCACCACTTTGTGCCTCCTCCTGGAAATGCGGTAATCCAAGCTGGGCACCTATTGTGTTACTCTTTTTAGCAGCCTGTTCTCCTTATCTGCTGTAAGCTCAGCAATGCCAAAAACGTAGGACACAGTGGCACTTGGACCCAACGTGGGGAGTCAGGAATAGCACTCCCAGCCCCTTGCAATGTTGTCCCCAAGCCGGTCACATCAGCTGCAAAAACACAGCAGCCTGAACGTGGCTGGCAGGGTCTGTTTCTAAACCTTGCTTGGCAAACACCATTGGAAGCCTTGGAAAATTTGGGAATTACTTTTTCCCTCTTGTGTGTTGGGTCTGCTGTTCTCTTTCCTGGATAAAAGGGTGCTTTGCACCATTTGGCTGCAGTTCAGTGCTGCCACAGCAGCCAGAAGCTGCTCTCCTGTTTTTTTTTTTTTTTTTTTTTTTTTTTTTTTTTTTTTTTTTCCTACAAACCACAGACAGAAGAAAACCACAGAGGGAAGAAAAGCCTTAAATCAGCACTGGAGAATTGGCTACTACACTTCAGTTCTCTCTTTTATTTTTTAACCAGTCAGATCTATAGCAGAGATAAGCATTGCGTAAATGGTTTGCTGAACCAGAATCAAAAGAGCACTTACCTTCTCTACTGAAGGAGTTGCTTTTATACCTCAGTTACATTACTCACTTAGAGAGTACCTGTAAGTGAAATATATCTTTCTTCCCCACAGTTTTGATGCTAGTATTTCTGTAGGAAAGAATGTATATCCTGCCTCTAACAGAATTCATTTTTCATCAGAAAGACAGAGGCTGCTGCCTGGGAGACAGAGAACAGGCAGTCACAGTCACGCATGACACTGGCAGTTGATGGGACTTCGGTTCCCAAGAGTCAGACCACTACAGGCAGTTTGGCAACTACCTGCTCTCTAAAATACTTTCCAATCTCTGATCTGAAGACGCAATCTAGGCTAAAACAAAACAAAACAACAACAAAAAACCCTTGACATAACTGCTTTGTCTCTAAAACCAGGTTTTCTCAATGCAGTGGAGATGACAAACATTCCTAGTAAAGGGTATTTTTCCTGGCAGAACACCTCTCAGTTCAGCAAGTCAAATAACCTACATGGGGAAAAATGTGTCAATTTAATTATACACCTGCAATGGGATTTTAATGATACAGAAACGGCATAAAAGAAATCTTTCCTTTTACCAGCATTTCCTTGTTATCACAAACTGCTAATGCAGGCCTGGCCTTAGGGACGTGAGGGACAAATTGAAACCGTAAGTCATGGTATGCTATAAAAATCTGTAACCATTATCCTCAGCAGTTGCAGAAGCCAGTGCACCCCACTACACAACACAAAATCACTTGCTTTGCTTTTGTTTCTTTTTTAAAGAAGCAACTGCTCACTTGGTTTTAATTTTTCCTTACAATACAGAGCAACCCTGAAGACTGTTGCATACAGCCTTTCAAAATAAATACACGAGGTCATAGTTGTACGGGGAGGGGGAGAACAGCTCTGCTTCACAGAGGCAGGAAATCACCGCTTGGCAGCAGAAAACCCCAGCCACGAGGGCAGCAGTTCCCAAGGGGTGTAAGAGGCACGGTGGCAGCTCAGAGCCTGCTCTGACCCCACGGCTCTGGAGCAGGTGGCAGGTAGGCTGTATTTTCTGATTCAGCCAGAACAGCAGCTTAATGCCAGGCTTTGCAGTTCATCATGGAAAAACTTGCTATTAATTAAAAATAAACAAAACAAAGCAAGGCTTATATTTGGAGTTACTTGTACATGGCTTTATGCTTTAAAAATCTTCAAGGGAATAATAATAATCACCTGCTTAAATACACATATACAACAGCAGACTGTAATTCAGCTTTGTTATATGTTTATTTTTATATACTATGAGCTGAAACCCAATGTTAATTTCTATCATTAATGACAAAAGGTTGATGAAGGGCTGAAAAATCAGCCTCTGTTTGGGTAAATGCTCATCTGCATTTCAGCACAGGTCAAATAGGAAGTTTTCAAAATAGACCTAGAGGAGGAATTCTAAGATGACCTTCATGACCATCCTTCCTTGCATTTTCTCCTTGAAGGGCAGATGATTGCATGCAGCCAAGTTGGAACAATTAAAAAAATTACCAGTCCTGTGGCTGAAAAGTACCACCCTGCTCAGATGAAACTCTCAGCAACAGGTCAGATGGGGCTGAGCGCTTCCCAGCGTATGGCAGCCATATGGTGGTGCTTGGTGGGAAGTAGGGACATGCTTCTACACAAACCACCACTGCTGTATTAAAGCAAGCAGTTTACCAAAGCAAGGATTTGCCCCTCAACTAACCAAATAGTGTCCTGCCCAGCTCATGTTTAATTTGCTTCTCTGCTGTTTTGACTTTGACCTGGCAAGGAATCAGCAGCCCAGTCTGGGGGATTTGCCCATATTACCTTTAAAAAGGACCTGGTCATTGCCAGCAAGAGAGAACTCAACAAGGAATGAAGGAAAGGTAAGGGTAAAAAGAGGGAAGATGTTTTCTGCCTTTATTTGAACAAGAGAGGATTCTGCAGTACACTGCTCTACAAGACAGTGAGTACCAGTAAGGGTCAGAGCAGGCTGCTGGCCTGCTGGCCCTCTGCAGCTGGCCAGAACCCCACTGCTGACCCCACTGGCACTGCATGCAAAAAGCCCATGGACTGTTTGTGCATCTGTAGGAATTTTGGGTCTGAACACAGAGTTTAACTGGTGCTGATCATGCCAGCCGCAGCAAAGATACCACTTTTTCCTTTCTGTTTAATTGATTTAAAAAGCACCCCTTCGCAAATGGTTAAACTCTATTAGAATAAACACCCATTTGGAGCATACGCTTAATTTTAGATGAGGGGAAGCTGTTTCCCTTGGCATTTCCTCTACATAACCTTAATACACCGTGATAAACAATTCAGTTATGGTGCTGCTGTTACTAAATCTAGCATCTAGATGCTGCTGCTTGTCTATGCGGGAAAAATACAGACATAAATTTTCAAGGAGCATCATTGCTCTTTGGCTTTCACATGACAACAATGAGCCCTTTCCTAGACAGAAAGGCTAATGAGTCCCCTCAGAGAATGGCACGGTTTTTGGCTCATTTCCACAGAAACAGAAATGGAGGAGTCACTTGCACGGCCAAGTGGGTAAGAAAGGCTCCAGACTGCAAAAAGCTGAGTAATCCTGCGAGACACCGAGCGCCCTCAGCATCCTCTGTGTCGGTAGGGGCTGAGGGCAGGCGGCTGTGGACAGAGAGGCTTTAGCATCCTGCTGGATCAAGCTGTTACTACTGAATTCCTCTCTTTTGCAATCTGTCAGGGAACAGCTGTGCCAAAGTGGAAAAAATCCCAGAAAGTTATTGAAACATTCTTACTATTAAAGACCTAATGTTTCCACTGCAAACGGATAAAGCTCCCAGTGAGATTTCTGGTGTCTTTTAAGGTCAGCTTTTGCAGCATTGCAAAATATCTGCAGGCATTCTGCTGTGCTGTACTCACAGATTTGGGGAACATTCTTAAAGCAAGAAGAGAAAGAAAATGAAAACTTGCTTGTTGCAATTCACTCTACCACTTGTCCATAAGCATACGTAACACTAATTTACTCTCCTTTCTGCCATTTCTCAGTACTGCTCTGACCTCCCTTTCCTTGGGTACTTACCTTCTGACTTTGCCCCAGTTTGATCTAATGGCTGGAACTACTTAAAAAGAAAAAAATCTTTCTGTGCCTTCATTTGAAATCCCTAATGACAAGGACTGCAGCGTCTTTTTCAGAGACTGCACAAAACTCTGCTGTCTTTGGCTGTAAGGATAAATATTCTACTCCTCGTGTTCAGACTGGCAATCTCAAAATGAAGGATTTAAGCAGTGGTATCACAGCAACCACTGTCATCTTCCTGCATCTTACAACTGAGGTGAGGGGAGAGATTGCAGACAGCAGAATTAGTTGCGACGTCTTTTTCTGAACTGCACTGCTTCATTTTTTTCCATAATCATTAGTATATAATATCCCCCTGGGGAAACAAATCGTTTTACAAACAGAACTCAGCACTGCTTTCAGACTGAGAGGGCTTTTCCCCTATTTTTGTCACTCTAGCAATAGACTCTGGATTGACAGATCTTAATATCTCTCTGGTGAGGAGAGATCATGTATTAAATGGCATTCCAAGCAAGTGAGGACTCATTACTGTGAAGCTGTTGTTTCTTGCCCAGACAGTTAATTAAAGCCTATAAAATTTCCATTGTTCAAATATGGAATATCTCACAGGGGTATACATGGACAAGGCAAATCCCAGACCCCCATCAGCTGCATTGATATATGGGTTCCCAAACACGTACACCATGTAAAAATAACCTAAGACTGTGCCATTATAGCAGATTCTGTCCAGGGATCTCCAACAGAGGTTTTAATCCCATCCATGGAAGTAATGACTCTAAGAGGTGAAGTCACTTGCCTTGAGGCATGCAGCAATTTAGTTGCAGAGCTGGAAATAAAACTGAGGAATATGAACATGCTGGACCATGCTATAATCAGCAGATGCTATTGCTTCCAAGTTCTAATTAAAGAGCTGTCATTACACAAAAACCATTTGTAGTTTGCAGTAAAAACTGATAAAGCTCAATAGTCTGGAGGACTGGAGGGGAGGCATATGTTTTTTAAATCTCCCAAGGATGATAACATACTTTTTTTTTTTTTTTTTTTTTCTTTCCTGCTCTTCCGTTCAGCTCAGCCCCTGTAGCTAGCTGATTCCAGCTATGAGTTCTCTTTCTGCTTTAACAAACTGAGGATCCTGCCAGTCCAAATTAAGAAATGCTAAAAAATGTATATTCTACGGTACAATTTCCTGCTTCAGACTGCTTGTGTGAAAGAAACTGCATTGTGTCACTCATGAAGTAGACAGAACAACCACTGGGAGAAATAAGTCATAGAGAGAACAGAAGCATTCAGTGTGATGCAGTTATAATTAACACAGCTGGCAATGTTTAAATGCATAAAAATAAGTGGTAAGCCAAATATAAATTATCCAATTTGATGTCTTGGGCATGCAAGTGCACACACAGACATGCATGAATGCACATATTTCACTGCAACGGGAGCTCCCACTTGCAGCTGAAGCTGTGCCTAGCACCACTCTGGCAAATGTTGGCATCAGCCCCAGCTCCAGATGAAGCATTTGGTTGCTTCAGTGCTGGTGCAGTGGCTGGGTTTGACATTTCCACCCCGCTGCCACTCAGAGGGATTGCCTGGCCAGGACGTGGCTGGCAGCAGGGCTCTGCCACGGCTTGGCCCCAGCACATGTGCGCAGCGTGCTGGGGCTGGGAGCGCCCAGGGTTGCTCAAAATGCCTCTGGCTGAGCAGGAGAGCAGAAACCATCTCTGGCGAGTCCTGTCCAGCCCTGCTCCTCCTGAACGATAGCAGTTCAGCACAGGTCGTTGTGAAAGATGAAAGGGCAGCAAGTGCACTTCTCTGTGATTCCCACAAAAAAGAAACCTGAGATTTTCCTGTGATCCAACATGGGGAATTTACTGCTTGGGTTTCTCACCTGGCAGACACATATTGCTATGGACACCAGGGCCTTGTAAGCACCACTAAGAGCACAAAAACACTGTGTTTTCAGCCACAGACCAGATGAGTTCGTGTGAACAGCATTGGGCCACAGGGGGATGAGGGCTGGTGTATCACAGCTTCCAGCATCAGCTTTGCCAAGAAAAAAATCCATGGCCTCAAAATGAGGCCTTCTGCTGAGCTTGTTCCCAGGTCTTTCTCTGCCTGTGCCTAGCAGTGCAGCAGGATCTCGAGTTTTATTCTCATGTCACCAGAACCCTGACACAGGCCCTGAGCACAGCACAGGGCTCCAGCCCAGGCCGCGGCCCAACCTGAGGGCCACTTTCTGCATGACTGCTTGCAAGCTGCTGCCCTGGGCCCCAGAGCAGAGCCTGAGCAGCCTGATTCTCTGTTTTCATTGCTTGTGGCCTACGGAGGTCTGCAGCTGCTCCCGTGTTTCCCCTGCACCGCAGCACCCTGAGGCCAGGCTCAGGAGTTCCTGGGCCCGAGGAGCGCAGCAGAGCCCCCCTGCCTGCCCGGCCCAGCAGGAACCAGCCTGCTTTCTGCCCGGAGCAGGGGCTGGGGACGCAAGACCAAAGCTTGCCAATCCCCTTGCTGAACACGCTGTACTATGGAGGAGCTATCGACCATTTTGCATATAATTCACTCTTTTCCTGCATTTTGATTCATAGCCAAAGTCTTATCTGTATCAGGAGCCTGCCCCTGACCGCCAAGACAGTGCCTGGGCAAATTCCCAGTTGGAGGCACACAAAGCCACAGGTTTCACTGGCTGAGCTCATCTGGATTTCTGCCAACTCAGGTTCAATTCCCCTGGCCATAGCTAAATGGGGGTGAACAGACAAGGCCTATGACAAAAAGACCTGGGGGCTCAGAAGCCTGGCCTGGCTGGGAACCCTCCTGCTACCTGCCCAAACTGCAGCATGACTGCAGGGGCATCGTTTATGTTGATGACAGAAAAATAAGAAGTAGGAAACATAAAACACATTCCGTAGGGCAGCAACACTGTAGCTCCCTTGTGGTGACCTCTCAGCTCGGGGAGAAGCCCCATGCCCACAGCATCTCTCTCCAGACCTCTTTCTCTCCAGAGATGAGAAGCAGGCAGTAGGAGCAAAGCCTGCCATGCCCCCTCTCTGCTTCATGGATGCCCCCACACCGCATCAGCCTGTTCCCACTACTGATCTCCAGAACAATTGCTGTAATTGTGCCTGTGATTTTATGAGTAATTTCCCTCTTCATGCTTCCCCAGCCCATACTTTCATTGCTTGCCCAACAGCAACTGCAGCCTCGTCTCCCTCATGCAGCGGGCTGGCACTGTTCAGGCAGCAGTGACGGTGAGGTTTGAACTTCAGGCCCAAGCCATGCATCTCCACTGCTATGTGGCACGGTGACCCAGCACGTGGCCAGGCAGGCGGGGAGGAGGAGGGCACACATCTTCTGCGGCTCCCAGCAGATGTTCAGGCAGGAGCACCTCACCGAGGCTGTTCAGGGAGGCTTATGGACATTACCCCTTATCTGCACAGTGCCCGGGGTGTGGAGAAGGGATGAGGGCAGGAGGGGGAGCGATGGCAATTCTTGGCTTTTTGTTATTGCTATGAAAACAGAAGGCAAGCAAGAGAACACACTGAATGGGAAGCAAGTGTCTGACCAGGGTGAGCAGAGCCCTGCGAGCACCATATGACAGCAGAAAGGAAGAGAGGGGAAACAGGCGGGGAAAGAAAACTGAAGGCTCAAGCTGTGCTGTCTGATTTACCAAAACAAAGGCAGCAGTGACAGACCCCTTGCCAGAGCTGGAGTTCAACCCCAAAGCCATGCTGGAATGGGAAACTAAGGGGAAGCACCTGCACACAGACATCTGCATGCACCATGGGCTGTGTGGAGCAGACCACCTTGCACACCTTCCCTGGTATAAAAGAGGAAGGAAGGGGTCACCTTTGTGACAGCAGAGGGGAAAGCAAAGGGAGCAGGGTAACAGTAACTGGCAGAGCCTGGGCTGCTGGCAGGCACGTGCGCGTGCACAAACACACGGGCAGCCCACCTTCCCCTCCCCTCACTGCAGCCCCCCTGGAGCAGCACCAGCCCCACAGCAGAGCACAGCCCCCACCCGCACTTCACAAAATGCCTGCCTCTAATCTAGAGACTGGTAATGTCTTGGCTGCAGAGAAGTCAGCCTCTGTCCCCTACTCCTTTTTTCTTTATTTGATTAAGGCTGACACAGGCTGTGCCAGAAGCGGATCTGAGCAATGACTCAAGCTCACGTCAGCTGTAGCGAGGCTCAGTGTAGGCATGTAGGCACTGGGGCGGCAGGCAGGGCAAAACGAGAACACCCCACATTGCTACCAGCATGGTCACAGCTGAATTCCTGTTACCTTATCCGGGATTTTACTGTTGGCACTTCAGGAGCACAGGAAAAGACATTTTAGGATTTCTCCAAAAGCAAAAGCACGTACTGGGCTAGAGGTTCAGCCAGTGTTTCAGTGGAGCTCTACCAATGTTTACCATAAGAAGAGAAAGAGGAAGTAACTTGAAACAACACAACCAGACTTATCTCCAAGGCGCTCTGTGATCAAGGTGTTGTCCTAAGAACAAGGGGCCAGGCACATCAGAGTGTCTAGGAAATAAAGGGATCCTTAAGAGGAAAAAAAAAAACAACAACAAAGCACCAACACCGCCAACAACAACAAAAAACCAACAAACCAGACCCAAAAAAATGCACCTCCCTCCCCCAAAAAAATGAAAAATGGGTACAGTTGAGGTCTTCAGCAGAAAATAGCAGATGAGATAAAGGATTGTGTAACTGCTGTTTAGACAGTGAAAGCAAATCAAGGCAGGTTTCAGGAACTGTGAAAGGAAAGCCAATTCTGCCACAGTGTTACAAGTGAGGCGCAGGGTCTTTGCCCTCCGGAGCAGCTGGCCCTATGAGTTTGCTCTGTTCACAGAAGCAGGAGAGGCCAGTGGGCAGTACAGCATATTCCCTGGGAATCAGGACTGTACTTTTCACTACGCCTTGCAACGCACGTGCCACTATTGCATCATGATGAGCAACGGTGTTGAAGGTTCTATATGGTTTTGCTCCCAATTAGATCAAGCATATGAGCTATTTTCTCTATATTTGGTCAGAAACCTCTTTGAACTGCTGCTTCTAGGGCTTTTCCTGATTCAAAATTGACCATAAGTACTTATATGACTGTGCAACAGCCACTGTATTTTTAAAAGATGGTTGTGGACGATCTCTGCTGTATCACAGCCCAGTGCAGCCATTGGGAAGGTGACACGGCCCCTTGTATTGTTATAATATGCAAGAGCAGCATTCCACCCACATACCAGTGAACAAATCAAAGCTGCCTTGATTTGGAAAAGTTCATGCCTGGCAAAGAGAATTATGAATTTGATTCTAGCAGCACTGTTTGCCTCATCAGATGGTGGGGGTCACATGAAAGTTACCAAGAGACTGAAATAGAAAGCAGTTACTGGCCTGCCCGCTAACCAGAATTCTTCAGGGTATGTTGTTGAGATGCGTTTGAGTTCTGATGGTGAGAACCGGGTGCTGCATTCAGGTTGGCATGCTCTGTGCTCGAGCAGGGGCACCGACAGGCTGAGTCCCACGGCTCCTGCCTGCCCCAGCCCAGGGCAGGGCAGCGCTGCGGTACCCAGCCGCTCGCATGCCCTCGGTGTGACCAGAAGCTGACTGTCTCCGTGTTCTGTGCTCCAAAAAAGGCTCTCCTGTCCACTCAGAAATGAAAAGATCAAACATGAAATCCCGACTCAAATGAAATGAGCAGGACTTTGTCACTGATTTCAACAGGCCCAGCTTTTCACCCCAAGAGTCTGCTCTAGCGTTAAGTAAAGAGAGAAGCTGCCAGCAGCAACAGTCTGGCCTCAGAAATCTGGAGGGGTTTGTTGGCCAATTGCAGAAGCGGCAAATGCACGGCTCACCCACAGTGCAGATGTAACTTGCATGCCTCTTGCTTTCAGAAAAGCTGAGGGCTCCGTGTTGTTTATTGTGCAATAGGAAGACACTAATAATCATGCCTGGTGATGTTTAAGAATGAAGATAAAATTCTCTATTATCATGGATTATCAATTTGTCAAAGGGGATGTTGGCAGACACAAGCTGTACTGTGATGAGGTTTGCATTTCAATGAGCAAGCTGCACAGAGAGCTCTCAGCTCCTCCACAGATCAGATCTGAGCAGAAGCAGAGCTGCGCTGAAGCCTTCCAAGATGCCCTGCAGTGCTCGGAGAAGCCTGGCTCCAGCCAGGTCACGGGCAAGGCTAGAAATTATGGACAGCCTTAACGGGAAAAGATGCTGTGGTGCAGGGTGAGTCACTGGGGATTTAGAAAAACAAGCACAATGCTTAAACCCCAGTGTTCCCTCAGACTTGAGGAGTTCGCATCCTCTCCTGAAGAGAATGGAAGGACTCGATACAGCCACCCTGGGGCCACCTTTCAGGGACTTTGGTGGGAGCTGGAGCCAACCCCAAGTGCCCAGGGAAAGGTAGAGAGAGCAGAGGCATCATGCAGGATGTGTCTCACCTCATGGCAACTGCACGGAGACCCCCGAACCTTCCTGCAAGCGTGCTCCTGCTCATTTGAACTGCTGGGGACTATCATGGGACAAAGAGGGGCCATTCTGTGCTTCCCAACCTCTCCCAGCACCACCCATCTCCTCCCAGCACGTCTCCCTGCCCTGGGGCAGCCTACCAGGGGACTGATGCACCTTACCGGTTTGCTGGACAAGCCTAAGGAAGGCTCCTGTTCCAGCAGCCATCTCCCTGCTATTCGTTAGACAAGCACAATGCCTGGGAGTGGAATGCTCTGATTTAGGTGATTTTTGAAAGACAGCGGTACCAGTACCAAGCTTTGCACTGCTCAGAAGTCAAAACCAGCGCTCAGCCTGAGAAAGGGATTACCATGCCCTGCCTTGGGTCCTCTTTCTACTAGTAGCCACCCCATCCCAGAGGTGGTCACAGTTTTAAAGAACAACAAGGAGTTTTTCTTTGGCTTCCAGCTTTGTTATATTTTTTCATGTTTTCAACTTCCTTCTGTAAGTGCAAGGGCTAGGAACATCCCTCCTATCCCATCTCCCTTTAAAAAATACTGAAGTTTCTGTGGCTGAGGAGGCTTGGGGAGATTAAAGGCAAGCCATTCACCACTTCAGGCCTTATTTCTACCATCCATGAGATCCACACAAGAGAAAAAAAAATAATAATAATAATCTCCTGGCCCCAAGGAGCTCAGTGCAGGAGCCTGCAGAGAGCAAAACTGAATGGTTCCTGTATACATTACTACCCCTCTGCCACGCTTTAAACGCGCTGAAAATGCCAGCAGCCACACTGATACAGTCACAAGACAAAACACCGGCTGCTCCCCATTTGCTCTCAGGATTCAGCCACAAGGCTTGTGCGGCTGCACATGCAGGGAGCATCTGCTTTGTGTGCTCTGAGTGCCATCAGCTCAGGCACATGCGTGCACAGGCACACACACACACCCTTCATGTGCGCGCACTCCCCATCTACAGTCTTCTACCATAAACACAAGCTGCTGTTTGAGTGCAATGCTTGGCTGAGCTCCCTTCCACCTCAATTTCACTTCAGTATTTCAGAAACAAGCAGATTGCCGGGATAAAAGCAACCAGCCATTATTTCTTCTTCTGCAGACCTCCTTCTACAGCTTTAATACCTGACATTTGAAGTGTTCTTTCCCACGGGGCCCCCAAGCACTATAAAGACATTCATGCGTGGAGGGAAGTGCTGGTCCCATTGTGCAGGTGTTAAGGAAATCAGCGCGGTGTGCAAACCCCGCAGAGCGCGTTTCCTGCAGTAGTGGGAGCGGCAGCAGAAAGCCAAGAGTCCCGGCTCCCGGCTGCTCCTGCCTTGTGTCGGTCCCTCCTGCTGCCGACTCTGCCCGTTTCTGTGCCACTGTTACTTCTGCTGCTCTTCTCCAGTACGGCCCACCTCTTTCTTGAACTACAATGTGCAAAATCCAGAATTTCAGCTGTAGCCGAACCTCTGCCGAACAAGGCAGGAGATTCCCTTGCCTGGGTCTTAGCAGCTGCGCTGCTGCTAACCTGTGCCAGCTGTTCCTGTACCCCAAGTCCTCGTGCAGCCTGTGTGGGGTGAACGTCCAGTTTCACTACATCAAGGCAAGGCAAAAGCAGCAGGGAACTTGGGCAGGCAAGTGCATGGGCTGCTCCACGATTATAGCACCGTTTCTCTGTGCTGTTTCCTCATGGTAGGGGAAGAGAATGTTCAAAAGCCATCTCCCTTTAAAAGCTGCCCATTACTGAAGGCCTGTGGAGAGCACAGCCCCGGTGCAGTTCTCACATCAGATAAAGGGCGGTGATGGCTGTAGCTGGAAGCGATGCTTTGAGGCAGCAGATCCTGCACATATTTGATAGGCAGAGCCATAACAGACAAAGCATACCGTGTGGGCTGACACAGCTGCCACCCTCTTGCCGTCTCTCTCTTCTCCACGGAAATACACCATTTGCTGGCAGGGGCAGCGGAGGAGCACATCTCCCCTAGACCGCACCCAGCTGCCGCGGAGCGAGGGTGGAGGCTCTGCCGACCCCTGCTCCCCTCGCAGGAGGCAGCAGGGTTTGCTCCCCGTTAGCACCAACCACCAGCACGGGTTCCACACCGCTGGTACACAGCCAGCCTTCGCAGATGGCCACAGAGCAGAGTTTTCAATACAAGAAACAGTTGAAACAACAAAAACCCTGCTGAGGCTGATTCAGCTCATGAGTCTGCATCCCATTAAGCGAGTCATTTTTTCCAGTTGTTCAGAGCAGGAACCACACAGCCAACCGTGCTGCACCACCTCTCCCAACTGGCGTGCAGAGTGTGGGTGGGCAGTGGTACTGGAGAAAAGCCTTCTCCCTCCCAGGGGTACTGCCGAGAGGGGAGTCTGCAGGAGAGGAAACACCTGGGAGCACTGCAAATGGGCTGCTGGGCAAAGATACGTTTGTGCCTCCTGACTTGAAAGAGGTCTGAGCAGGAAGATGGGGAGCGAGAGGCTGGGAGCATTTGGGAGGTGGCAGTTTGTGACTTCGGTTACGTTACTGGCAAACGCAGTGCTTGATAGGCTCTGAGCAGTTACGCTGACAGACGTAGAGATGAAGGTGGCTGGTGAAGCAAGAGGAACACAAAGAGGAAAAGTATTTTCCTCCATGTTTAGCTGCATGGGGTCACTTTGCACCTGGGATGCTAGGGCCAAGCCCTCTTCCCACTGACAGCAAGGTCACACATGTTTTGAGATAGTATGATGAAAAAAGCCTAATCTGCTGGATTCAGAGATGTTTTGCTTCTCACTGCAACTTACTCCACACCGGACCAAAGTTGCTCCTTTTTTTGCAATAAGAAATAAGAAATCTTTGTGACAAGGACACCAGATGACTTTATACTGAAGCCACTCTGGCAATCCAGAGCTTTTCATCCCCTGGCAGTCCCCTCAGGAGCACACTACTGTACTTCAGGAGAGCGATGCTGGCTGATGTAAACCAACCTAACAAAAAAAAGTGGAGGAAGGAACACCTTAACAGCCCCAGCCAGCACGTCCCAGCAGCACACAGGCACCACGCATGGTCCAGAAGACCGTGGAGATGGCCGTGATGCTTTATGAGTTACAAAGGGCAGCACAGCTTGCAAGAAATTAGAGCTTAGTGCTATGGTTTAGTGGAGGACTTGTTAGTGTTAGGTCAGAGGTTGGACTAGGTGATCTTGGAGGTCTCTTCCAGCCTAGATGATTCTCTGATTCTGTGAATTGAAAGTAGGCAGACACCAGCTGTGGGTCTTCTCTTGCATTATGATCCAGAGCCAGGGCAGACAAATTAAAACCATCTTTCCCTTCTTTGCATTCTGGCCTGGGCTTCCTTTCACTTTTTTGCAGACAGCTTGACACAAATCTTGCCCTTTGAGACATCTTAATTCAGAGCACCCAGAAAAAAATCTCTAAACATAGTAAAACCTACACCTGGTGGTACAGCTCTACCGTTGTTTTTCTCTGGAACCCACTGTTTGGGTTTTGTTTGTTTGCATGCTTATGGGGAGAGTGTTGCAGTCTCCACACAGGAACTGGTTTGTGCCACTCCGCACATCATCCACAGGTGATACTAGACTGAAACAGTTATCAGCTGGGAGATTTCAAGCAGGCCTTTCCCCAGACATTATTTACTTATTTACGGTGGGTAGACGTCCCCTGGGACTCACTAAGTTCCATAGTGAATTAGGAGTGAAGTTCCCATGCAAATAGATAGGTGATAGGAACTGAATTTAGCTGCATCTTTAAGTGGTTGTCTGCCTTTGAAAATACACCTTTTGGTCATTTAGCTCAAGCCACAGTTGCTTTTCATTTAGCTTCAGAGACTCTAACTCAAGAAACAGCTTTTTGTTACTACCGACATACCTACCGCTCTCTGAAGTAAGACATACTGAATTGTGAATTTTAGTAACAATAGGATAAATATTAACTGGCCAACCATTTTGCAATTGTCAAGCAAAGTCTAGAGATATGAGAGTTTGCTTAACAAAACAGTTCACAGGAGTTTGCCACAGCTCTGGCTGTACTGTCAAGTAAAAGTCATAACCTGAAACTGCTAACCAGGTTGCACTGGAATCACATGAAGATGGTGATGCTAGAATTACCGAACTGTTTGAGGATTTGACCTCTGGAGCAGACTGATGAATGTTTTTGGATTGAAAACGAAGGCTTGTACCCACTACGCAAACACCTACTTGTTGGAAACATTAGAGTCATATAACTGACTATGCCAAATCTGACCGAGTACAGAGCTGATCCAGATGCACAGACACATGCAGAATCCTGTGCTCTGACACAGCGTGAAATGGTGACCATGAAACGCTGGATGGATGTCCCTTGGGTGTTGCACCAGCTACTAACCTTTAGAGAAGCCCAAATATTCCTGCTTGCTTTCATGGTGTTTGGACTCTGTACCTAGAGGTTTTTGCTGCTTTTTTTTCTGTTTTATTTCACACATCAAAAGAAAATACTTAATCAGTATGAAGCAACAAGCACCCATGTAATGAATGTTAAGCATTTCTGTACTACTTGCTGCACCCATGACCAGGCAGACCTTCCCTAAAAGAACTGCCAAGAGCCACACAACACACACATCTGCAAGTTCTCTCGTCGTTGCCTTCCCTACCAACTGTGTAGTATCCATGCCACGGCAAAAATTGGCCTTAGCTCCTCATTAAATACTGTGTGTGGCTGCATTTTGTTTTTGCCAAATTAAAACGTTTTGAATTTGAATGAAAGTGTCATGTTACAGGATACGGTTGGATCTAGATAATCTAAAACCAAAACAGTGCTAATCTTGCACTGAATCCATGTAAACACTCCTACTCACTTTTCCTTTATTAAGGAATGAGGCACTTTCCCTTCAGTCTGAGGTCTGACAAAAAGACCGATACACCAAAGAGACGCTGGCAGAAA
This sequence comes from Oxyura jamaicensis, assembly GCF_011077185.1. Taxonomy (NCBI): domain Eukaryota; kingdom Metazoa; phylum Chordata; class Aves; order Anseriformes; family Anatidae; genus Oxyura; species Oxyura jamaicensis. The sequence continues at coordinate 1,978,902 of NC_048902.1, read as the reverse complement.
CTGTAATTATAAATGAAGACATCATGAAACCGGCCCTGCATAAGAACAAGATCATGCTCCAGCCTTTAAGTAGCTCTGCAGTATAATTACTGAGTAAAACAAGTATAAAATTTATCAGTATCACTGGGAGACTTACATTTGTTTCACTCTCCAAGCACAAACCGAAGTGTTTACAGGGGATTATAACAAGGCTATAAAACACTACAGTAAAATGAAACTTGGCAAGCCATACACACCCAGATTTTATTTTTTTTTAACTTAAAGAAATTTAAAACTTGGTTTTACCAATTTCTTGGTACAGGGGAGGACACTTAAAAGGCTAGCCCACATAAAATGCACATTTTTACTAGCTATGGACTACATCACATTTGGATATTGACATAGAAACTGAAACACCTCAGGTATTTTTCTTCCTTTGGGTTAAGTATATATTTTGGAGACAGTCCATTCACTTTCCAGTAAACAGTGTACTTCACAAAATGACCTGTTTCCTCCCCACAAGGCCAGACCATTTAAAGGAGATGTTAATTCGCTTCCTGTAACTAACGCTCATGGAAGAATTTTCCACTGTGAAATGGGTGAAGAGCCAGCAAACAGCTCTGGAGCTCTGTTCAGAAGCTGGGCAGTGGAGCAGGGGAGGGACAGCCTGCACCGAAGCAGCACGGCAGGGAGAGCAGGAACTGCAGCACATGCCCAGCACCAAACAGATGCCTTTTACCTGATGGGAGGCAGCAGCAGCAGCGTAACAAAAAGGTATAAAGAGAAATGCATTGAAAAACATCACATTTTTTCCCTTAAGCCCTAAGGCACCAGACTGTGATTTCAGAGTACTTCCTGCAGCAGCAGACGTGGAGACCTGAATACCAAAAATAAGCATCGTCTCTCCCCTGGTGTGCTACGCTACTATGAAGGCACTCTTGCTCCTGCTGCTCACTGCTCCCAGAAGTCCTCATGAGCCCCATTTACTTTGTGGGGCCACTTGCACCCCTTAGCTTCTGCGGCATGAGGTTCACATTAAAGGAAAAAGTCAAATCCTTCAAGCTGTCAGGTGTGGCAATGCCAGCGAGTGAGGACTGCCAGCACAGGAAGAAAGCTGAGGATCTTAACAGCACTCACAGCCATAGCGGGTCAGACTGAATCAGACTGTCAAGCTAGCCTAACCTTTTTTCTGATGATTGCTGGTACAGTACACCAAGGAAAGAGCAAGAGAATGGGATGAGGACTCTGTAATACTCCTGAAATTACAAGAAATTCAGCAGCAGGTTTCATCATTCCCTTGGAGATGGTGCACAAAGCCAGGACTGGACTACACACCAAGGTACACAGCAGAAGAGCACTATCCATGGAACTAGGCAGAGCTTCCATTTTCACCCTATCCAATACTCTTTGGCACGGACAGCAAGGCACCTGCGGCTCATTCTTAGTGTCTCCTTGAGGCATAGTTTGCCTCAAAGTCCCAGTGTGTTTAGGATGTACCTTGCCTTTTAAGAATACATTTGTACAGATTGTAGCAGTGCAAAATGCCTGACATACCAAATGCATCAGATTTAGCATCAATGCATAGCCTATCTCTACAAGAAACGTACAAGAAGTCCAAAGTCCAAAGGAAACACTGAAGCCCAGGTAAGCACTTGCATATCCTGCATTTCCAGACATCCAGGAATCCAAACAAATGTCCAAAACGTCCAACTTCCCAACTTGCTAGAACCACAAGAGAAATAGATTTATATCAATAACAGACACTGCTGACATGCTCTTGAAACTCCCCTCCATAACTAGCTCTGAAATTGTCTCAAGCCAAGAGAAGCCTGTACACTGCCTGCACTGCTCCACCAGCAGGACGGGGGCAGGCCCCACCACACACGCTACCAGCGCAGGCAGGAAGGACTGACAGACAGCGTATTCCCACAGAAAGGCCCTTTCTCCTCATTGCTGCATCCTAGCCAATGACTTCCCATATAACAGGACGCCTCTGGTAATGCCGAGCTGGTAATGCCGAGCTCCCAACCAAGGGAGCTGCAGCAGCAGCACTGAGACCAGCAAACGCCACACGCTGCTGTTCCTGCAAGTTACCGAAACACGTAGGCAACAGGCACCCTTCCTGGCTGTGTGTGTTAGATAAATTACAGTACAGCTGCTTGTGGAGCACTGAAGTGTCATTCCCCAAGGGGGAGAGAAGGGATGTAGGGAGGAACCAGTATCTCAACAGCTTGGATGTGCTTGATCCAGTGGGCACTTTGCCCCCCCAGAGCAAAGGTGGGAGGCAGACACAGGGCTCTGGCTAGGTTCAGCCTCTTTTTACACACCACCACCCTTCTACAGCTCATCCCTTAGAGCTGGGGTAGTTTTTTGTTATTGGGCCTGACTGAGAAATGCCCAGCAGACATTGAATAACATGATTTCATAGCTTTCTTTGCGTTTGTGGGAATGTTTTGACAAAATTAGTGAAATGGGCCAAGACTGCAAGCCATCATGAGATACTGGGAAGAATGACAAGTGTGAAAGTTGTGAGAAAGTTTAGCAGCACTCAGAAATCCAACAGTACTGCTAAATACAGATGGAATTGGACAATTACAGCTTTTTACTTTCAACCAAAAACCACACATTGTCTTAAGACCCTTCAGAACACTTTCTTCTGTCTGTGAGAACACTGTCTGCCTTGGCAGTTTTTTTCCTCCACGAGCTGATCCCATACAAGTTGTAGGCTCCCTGGGTTTGTGAAGTGGTCAAATGTAATGAAGAACAGCTACAGCAATCTCTCATTGTAATCTTAGTGGCATTTGAATGAAGATCTACATACCAGCTCAGCTGGTGGCTGATAGAGATGCTAAAAAGTAACACAGCTTTGAAAGTCACTAATGTGAGAAAGAGATGGTCGGTGCTTCTACAACAGTTTGAGGAGATTAAAACCAACTATAAAAGTCAGACTCGTCTAAGGAAACATAATGTAAATAAAGATAAACATAATAAAAGACAAGAAAGAAGCAGTTTTAAAACCTACTTTCATTCAACTGTAGTCAGTTGTGAACATCAAAGCTCTCTTACAGCTTTGTTGCCTCAAACCCAGAGAGGTAAATAATATGTTATGCTATAGCCGCTTGTCCTTTAGGACAAACATGGGATGTTATATTTTCATTTAAAGATATAATCTTGAATGCATATGAAGTGTTACTTACTTACAAGGAGAAAGCACGCATAGTAAAGAAAGCCATATGTTAGAAATAATGAATAAAGGAAATATTAAAGTGTTATAGAAGACTTGCATTGCTACAAGAAAGGAACTTAAATCTTGAAGTCTTTTCTGAAAGATTCTCCGAAGCATGCACACAGACAAATGCATCCAATAATTCAAGAATCTTATTCTTGGACTGTTTTACTATATTTGACTCCCAGTCGCCTCTTCACTGCCTTTTCCAAGTATATTTTTTCCTATGTGAAGTATCTTCTGAGTAGCACCCTTTTAGAATTCTTTAAAAATAAACTTCAAGTAAACATTCCAAGCCTCTCAGAGCTGTATGCTTTTGGAAATAATCCAGCTTTTTTGATCATCACAGGAGCAGTAGCACAGTCAAAAGAAAATACAAAGACAGCCTATCAATTTGTGATTTAGGTAAAACTTAATCAACATCACATTGACTACACAGGTAAATTTTATCACTTCTTTTATTTAGACCATTGTTGCTTAGCTTATTCACTCCATATTTCTGTCTGGAAGAAGGACTGATCTGGAACATTTGGACAAAAATGCAGTGTTTACACAGCACTTCTTGATAAAGTCTTTAAACCCACAGAATCCAGCTGGATCTCTGCTGCCTGCAACATTTGCCATACATAGTTTTAAAGACTAACACCAATAAAAGTAACCTGCAGTTCTCCACATCTTGCATTGCCCTAGTGGAGTTGAAGGGCCCTGTCAACTGGCATAGCTTCAAAGGACTTTTAAAGCAACTTTATACCAAAACAAGCTAATCACCACAGTCTGCATCCAAGATGGACTCTCATATATTATTATGTTGTCAAGGAGGCATCCCTAAAGATCTGAAGAAATTCCTGAAAAAAACACTGTTGTATATACCCAGTTACACAGCTGGACTCTAAAACACTGTATTTCAAAGCCCAAAAAAAGAGTTTAAAAAAAGAAAACCACTAAATATCTAACATTATGAAAAATCATTATAAGGGATCAAAAGCAGCTTTGAATTTGATGCCACTTCACTGTCCTCCCACACACCCACCAAGTACAGAGGCCCCTTCACTGCTAGCCATTGACCCAGATCCCACCCACCAACATTTTTATACCCATCTTGAAATAGCTTCCTCTTGCATCAGATAGAAAAGTTACACTGCAAACCACGGAAAAGTCACAGTCCTTCCTATTTTAGTCTACATACCTCCAGAAGAAGCAGCAGCAAGAACCCAGAGCCTTGTCCAGCCGCAGCACTTGCCATCAGTTGCCACATCTCATCTTTCAGCTCCCCTGCTCTTCACCAGGTAAGGCTCATTAAGCACTGCAAGAGACACATTTCGTACATAAGCTCCGCAGCAGAGGCAGTTACAAATTGATCTCATGTCTCACACTTCCAAATGAGGAAGCGGTAAGAATTCATAGTTCAGATTATTCGTAGTCTTTGCGTTGCACAGATCAAGGATATCATGCACTACAACTCCCTTTGTCCTGTGGCCAAAGCTGTGCTGAGGGGAACATGATGTAGTTATTGAGTGTAGTATTTGCCCCAGGATAATTCTCTTTACAGGAGTTATTCACTTCAGCACATGGGAACCAGCAGTGAGAGAAGACAAAATCTCTCCAGTTCATTCCAACTTCAGTCCTGACCTTCCACAATCAAGTACCGAAGTTGAGGTGGCAGTTTGGTTGGTAATACACAGCTCTAGTCAAACTAGATCAGCCACCCAAAGGGCTAATTAAAAAATGTCATATAGACAGAATAATAATAATAAAAAAGCCACTACCAGGTCTAGCTAGCAAACTAATTAGATAGGATTTGAGTTTTCGCACCAAGGCATAGACTTCCACTGTTAGAGAATACAACTTCCTAATCAGCTATTTGGCCATCCATTATTTATTCATCTATTTACTTTAGTGGAGAGAAAAGATTCAGGGTATTTTCAAACCTCACAGTGCATTTCTGCAAGAAGCAGAGATCCTGCCTGCTTTGTATTTGCGTTCTCCTTTGTTTCAGGTTACACAGATTAGCATTGTCAGTAGATGATTTTCAGTGCTGTCTAAAGATCATCCCCGTAGGGACAGAGAGAAAAAGGATCCTCTGCAGCTGTCAAAAGCCATAACATAACCAATCTGGAGTTATTATAACTTCCTGAACAAACAGAGTGCAATAGGAACATTTTTTGTTCTGGCAGATCATATCCATGAATAATTATCTATAAAATCTGTGATAGCTCAGGCTGGGGACTGAAGACTCCGGCATTTGTCAACTATTATTGAAAATGATCTTACTAATTCTTAGAAGTCTTTGGCATTTGAGCAGAGGTGAACATTGTTACAAATGACTTATTCCAATTAACTTATTTATGGAACTGTCCTATTTCATGTTTGTTGTCTTGCATAAAATTAACACATGTACAATTTTATTCTATGAAATCTGGGCTCATCAATCCAATGGGATCCATTAACTGAGAGCACAGTAAGTTTAGAAATTACATTAACAACCAGCAGATGATGAAGCATCATTCCAGGTCCTGACCATGCTATGCGAGAACATGGAAACCCACCGTTCTCTTCCTTGGATTGTCTGTAAGTGTCTGTCTCCCTCTGTTTGATAACCCTTCCATCCATGCTTACTCCCAGGCACAATAGGTTTAAGTACAGTGCCTACTAAAATGGGGCACGAGTGAAACTGATAAGAATTCCACACTCCTGCAGGACAGCATGGGCTGAGGCCCAGCGTGGCCCAAAGGCAAAGCCACCAGCCTCTAAGCCCCCTTGCTGCCTCCCACGAGGGCTCCAGGTCACCCAGCAGCCCTGCACCCAGCCCAGGCTCCTCCTGCCACCACCCCACAGCTCAGGAGCCCCTGCTAGTCACTGCCCAGTGAAGATCAGGGACAGGTTAAGAAGCAAAGACCTCCCAGGACTTTCCGTCGCACTTAGAAGTACATGTGCTTCAACCTCCTTGCCTGTTTAGCTCTGTACCAGTACCACTTAGATGGACAGTACTTTCCTGCCTGGAGCTGAACACGTGTTGGAACCCACACAGTTTCATTTGTGTAAGAATTACATCTTTATTCCCTTTTTAAATTTACTTGTAAAGAACATACAAAATCCTGTTTCCTTAGGTGTAAAAGGAACTTGATAGAAACAGCCACCTTCTTTGCTCCAATATTTTTTTTCTGGGAGTTACCAATTAACCCAAGAGATTCTTTTTCTTTGGGAAATTTGATTCACATTATGGAATACTACAATTTTATATACTGTAAAAGTAAATAATTATTTTGGATTAATGGTAAAGAGACTGCTGTTCTAGAGGAAAAATACATTTGCTTACACATGAAGCTAAACAAAAACCACTCAACCTGGAATACATCAATATGACTAGTTAGTCAGAAATAGCTTTAGTGGGATGGTCATTCCAGAATAACCCTTTGAACTCCTACTACAGCTGTGATTACTTTTCTGTTCCTTTGGTAGACTTGGCAGTGCTAGGTTAACTCTTGGACTAGATGATCTTAGAGGTCTTTTTCCAACCTAAATGATTCGGTCATTCTCTGCCACTTTTCTGGTTTTCTCTTCCTCAAGCATACACTACACATCCATAAACAACACCCAACAAATCCTTGCCCTGATTTTCGTGTGGTGCTGTGTGTTAGGTAGGGGGATCAACTGCTCTGTCATACAGGACAAATTTTCCTACAACATTCTCAATGGATGTCCTGGTTTCAGCTAGGACAGAGTTAATTTCCCTCCTAGTAGCTGGTAGGGTGCTATGTTTTGGATTAGGATGAGGAGAGTGCTGATAACATGCTGATGTTTTAATTGCTGCAGAGCAGTGCTTACACCAAGCCAAGGACTTCTCAGCTTCTCACTTTGTCCTGCCAGCGGCAGGCTGGGGGTGCAGCAAGAGCTGGGAGGGGACAGACCCAGGACAGCTGACCCCAACTGGCCAAAGGGGTATTCCATAATTCCATACCATCTGGCGTCATGCTGAACAATATATAGGGGTGGCTAGCCGGGGTGGGGGGCTGGCTGCTGGGGGATGGGCTGGGCATTGGTCAGCGGGTGGTGAGCAATTGCATTGTGCATCACTTGTTTTATACACATTATTATTAGTAGTACTATTATCACTATTATTATTATTATTTTCCTGTCTTAATAAACTGTCTTTATCTCAACCCACAGGCTTCACTTTCCCATTTCCCCCCATCCCAGAGAGGGAGGGGGGAGGGTGAGCGAACAGCTGTGTGGTGCTTAGCTAACCACAACAACGGACAACGCCAATGCTTCTCTTGAGCCACTGCAGTAGTACTGTTCCTGTCTTAACAGGAGGAAATAGAGATTTCAGAAATTCAATTTACATAAAATGACACAGCAAACTGACGTCAAACAGGATTAGCACCCTCCTATCTTGGTTCCTTGCTAAATACTTCAGATTAACTACTTACTTGTCCCTCTAAAGAACTCTTTTATTTTTTATTTTTTATTTTTTTTACATTTTTTTTCCTTCAAATCAATTTTCATGGGAAATTTTGAACCACTTGAAAATGAATCCAACACAGATTAAACCCTTAGTAGTAGCATACGCACATACCAGAATACGGGGTGAGGAACCTAATATTAGTCTCCCAGTATTTGAAAGCACCAGCAACACCAAACCCCAGCTCAGCACATCCTAAGATCAGACACTTCCAGCTGGGCAGGTAGCATGTGGTTGACTGAAAACCTCAGTAAAACCGGACTCAGTACATTTGAGAGCTGAAGCCGTGGACTCAGGTGATGTTGAAGAGGCTGGAAAGAAAAGTGCTGCCCAGACCTGACAAGCCAGGGCTGTTTGCGGGGTGGCCAGGAGCACTGCAGACACACAGGTTTCTTCTTGTTCTTTCAAATTCATTCACAAGGTTAAGGTTATTTGCTACTCATATGTACTATGAACCTTGTCCAATCAATTTCATTCCAACTGATGAAATATTCTTCTGTACATCCAAGTTCATCCTTATTACAAAGAAGCTGGAACAAGTTTCTTACAAAAGGAAGAAATTTGCACTACTACACGTGCTGTCATTTCACAGAAAATAGGACAAATTTATTTCTGCTTTTAAAAACAAAGAGGAAAAAACCCACAACCCCAGCCTAAAAGGAAAACAATACCAAAATGAAAAATTTCTTGTGAGTCACCGTGAGTCACATGCCCGGGACTCCCCAGAATTTCTTTTATGAGAAGTTTGCATACAGACGCACAAAAGGGACCTGAGCGAGGAAGAAGCACTCCCTCTTTCACTTGAACAAATACCAACTGCTGATGGATGTCAGATGAGCTCTGAGATGCAAATGGATCTCAAAAGACTGTGGGCCCATCTGCAAGTTATTTTCCCTGCAAGGGAAACAATAACTTGCAGGGACTTACGGCAGCAGTTATTCTGATGTGGAGAAGAACAAATCATATTGCAACCATGTCATGATCCTGTGTTATAATCCTTCAAAACAAAACACGCACACAAAACCCAGCAACCTTGGACTTCCAATGAAAATGCTTTAATTTCACCTGCACATGCCACAGCAGGCTTGAACACAGGCAGGGCACTGCTGAGTTGGGACATAGTGCTGTGGTGGGGTAAGACTTGCACTGGGAGGTTCTCTAAATCCTCTAGCTGCTTCCATATTGCAAGTCCATCACCAGAGCCTAAGGACAGTGCTGGACAACGGGACATTAATTTACCTCCTGACATGCTGCGGTCAAGCAAGAGACTAGGAAGGCAGTGAAAGCAACCAGAGGGAAAAGTTGCTCAAGGATGACTTGGAGATGTTAAGACTTGAGAGTCCAAAGGGAGCCTCACCACTGAGCAGCTGTTGCCATGGGGAATCAGAGGAGAAACCAAGAAAGCTTGGGAATTACAAATTAAAGGAGTAAGGTAGAAAGCCAAAACAAGCTGCCTGCAAAAGGACTCGGTCAGCCCAGTTTAAAATAAGGCGAAGACTTCCTGAGATAACCATTTAAACTGCTTTTTCTCCTGTGCTTCCCACCCTACAGAAAGCTTACCACACGGCACTGTGCTAGTTCTTTATAAAGTGATCAATCAATACTGCTTAGCTTGTCTGAAGGCAGGGAAGAAGACCAAGTGCACTTAGCTCTGTCTTGTTAATCAAACAGTGAAGGCTGGGGCGAGATCACATCACATTCACATTTTTCTGTTCAATGCTCTCTTAAAACACAGGGGAGTTGTGCTGACTTAGCAGCCTTGTGCGTTTATCTTGGTCAGAGCTGTATCAGGTTGCTACATGCCACAGAAGAACGAGGCAGAAGGCAACATGATGCTAGGTGTCATGTCGTGTTGCAGTTTAAAGAAAGTTGACTTTGTTACAGGCACAAGCAATTAGCTGGGAATAATGAGTTTGTACAGTAACTGCAGTCGGGTGGGAGCGCAGGGCTGGATCCAGCGATAGCTGTGAATACTAAGCAGAATAACGTTTGGCTGGCTAGGACAAGAGTCATAAACTGCCTTATTTGGTGCTCTTACCTCTCAAAATTACCTCCAAATAATGTCTGCTCATTTTAGGCATCCGCTTAAAAAGGCTTAAAATTAGAAAAAGTAAAAACAGCAACCAGAGAGAACAGAGCGATCAAATCAGGTGGCTAGAGAATATTCACAAGCAACAGCATAACTGGATGCAAAGGCAACTACAAGAGCAGCAATCTCAAAATAGCAATTTTTCACAGGACACGATGCACTAGAGCTCACTTACACTGCAGAAACCTCTCAGTAAAGCACAGCTGCTGGGGTTACAGTACAAATTTACTGCAGCAACAGGGGATTTTACCAGGGACGAAGTGTGTATTTATGTAGCTACTGAGGCCGATTCTCGCCACTTGTGATGAACACCATGTTGTCCACATGAACTAGAGTCCTAGCCTACCTGCACTAACCAGCACAGAGGTATGCCTGCCTTCTAACTGCCACACTTGACACTTGCTGACTTACAAGAATACTCATCTTTTTTTCATCTTGTGCCTGCTCAGACACGTTGGAAGTTACTTGCTGCATTTCACACAGATTCGGATGGGGCTGTAACTGTAACAGAAGGAGCTTTAGTAATGTCTGGGACCAAAGACTGCTCTTACCTCAGTGCAAACTTCTTGAGTTGACACACTATCCAGAAAGATCCTTCACACTGGAGAAATCAGAGATTAACTGATTTCCCTTTTCTTCCCTTTCTTAAGAGCTTCACGTGACTGCATCCCACAATGACAGCCTGCCCCTACAAACTGCCACCTCGAAGCACGTCATGATCTACAAAACCGATTCAGCGCGACAGCAAGGGAGGCATTGCTAATTTTCTATAGGAAGGGAAACCAAGACACAGAGTCATGAGGTCTCTTCCACAAGGCCCTCTGCTGAAACCAGCGACCACTCCCGTGGCAAGAGCGCAGCTCCAAACATATGCTGAGTCCCAAAGACAATGAAAAAAAGACATGCACCAAACTGAATTTGACTCCCCTGAAAACAAACAATTAAAAAAAGCAGAACAAATTAGGAAGTGATCACATATGTTAATTACTAACTTTTCTGAGATTAAGGGTGACATTTGAGCTCATTCACCAAAGACCTACCCCTCCTGGGTCACCTACCCTCCACAGTTTTGTCGGAGAGCCTCACCCCCACACTGCAGATGTGGCTTGCGCTGAGCAGTGACCATGCTCTGGCCCGAGGTCAATGCCAGCATTGTCCCTGACAGTGCCAGGCCTGGACGGGCCCTTGTGCACAAACAGGACCTTTCATCGTGGCAGCACAATGCTCGCTTTGAAGCGCGGATCAAATACAAGCCGTGATTGTTCCTACAGCACTAAGCGGGAAACCTCACGCCGGTGACCGGAAACAAGATCTTAAAGCACAAATTTCAAAACCTGTTGTCACAGAACAGGCCTCTAAGCTGCTGCTCTTCGAGCTGTGGTATTATTAGGGGGCTGTGAAATGCTTGCAAAGCATTGGTCTTTGTTAGTTAGACCAGCAATATTTACAGGAAACCAGTTTTTGGAGACTTTACAAGCTCTACAGAGGCAGTGTGTTTAAGCATATAAGCAGCAGGTCCCAAACCAATCCATTCCTACTGGAGGAGGCTGGGCACCCCCAGGGCTGGCTCTGAGGAGGCCTCTGTAAAAGCAGGTGGCTCTGTTGGAGCGGCAGGAGCTGGAAGGAGGCATTTGTCCATGACCCATGCCTGAGCCCCTCCCAGCCCCAGCCAAGCAGGACACCACTTCCCAGCAGTGTCCAGAGAGGATTTTGTGCTCCGTTTGTTTAAAAGTTTCGGTTACACTGCTGCAAAGCTGTTTGCAGGTCAAACCTCAGAAAAAATAATTTTCTACAGTGCAGTTTCACCTGAAGAAACACAAAACTGGGTTTACAACACCATGTGCCTCTCAGTTGGAAGTGGGTGCACAGTCCCTGAAGCTCTGCTGCCTTGCTCTTGTTGTGAGGTCTGTGAGGGAGCCCTCGGGATACAGCCTGCAGCTACACTGCCACGCCAGCTCTCCCAGCTGCAGCCGGGGCTTTCTGAGCTCCTGCACACCGCCACAACTCCTGTCCCCAGCGGGCATGAGAACTGCCTTGACGGGAGCGCATCTCCTTGTTTCCTCTGTGAGGAGCGGGCTTAGCAGCTCCTGACGGACAGCTTTTCCTCATTTAATTCTCCACGGGACTCACATTGCTTCAGAGAGGTTGATCTTCACCAGCAGCGCGCAGGGCGGATTGTCAGCTGACAGCCAGCTTTCCGAGGCTGGCTCTCCCTTCCCCACCACAGAGGTCATGCCGGGAACGGAAAGCCACGTGTGAGGAACCAAAGCCTATTCACACCAGCTGAGGTTTGGACCTCAGAAGTGCGCTCAGATGGCTGAACACGATCAGCTTCCATGTCTGCACAACATGCTGCAGGCAGAGGCTGGCACACGAGCACTGCTCCTGCCCCATGCTCATCGATGGGCTGTTTCAGGTGCACTTTGCTGAGCACTGCAAGGAGCTGCTCCTGGCCACAGGGCCAGCGCAAGGATCCACAGTTCTTGCACTTGTGGGAAATCTTCTCTAATCAACACTAATTGCTAACCTGGCTTTAAGCAAGCTGTGTCTTCCTGTTAGCTTAAAAGGGGTGTGTGAGCGGGGGGGCATCTTAGCGGTTTGCCTGGATCACAAACAGCAGCCCAGGCACGCAGTGTGCTCTGTGCTCCCACCACAGCAATGTCCCACAGAAAATGGAATTCATCCAAATCGTGCTTATGAAGGCTCCACTATCAGGATTTCTTTTAATCTCAAATGTCTGAATAACTAATTGCATAAAGCATTTCCATGCAAGACCATCAGCGTTACAAGAAATTCCTTCTGATGTCAAGGTCATCTGAAGCCACACAAGTTAAGCTTGTCAGCAAAAAAAGCTTGCTGGTCATGTTTGCATGACGGAAAAAAAAAAAAAAAAAAAAAAAAAAAAAAAAAAAAAGGATGGCTGCATTCTGGGAAGGACTTCTAAACTGGCAGAGAAGAAAGTGTAATTTAGCACTAAAAATAATGGTAACACAACAAGGAGATTCTTGGAGAGATTCTCCAGTTATGCAGATGGGCATTGGAAAGGAATCAAAGAAGCAGATCCCGAAAGGAGCAAAGCATACTGACTGTTGAACACCTCACGTAAATTGATCCTGTGGGCACAGAGGATTGCTAAATGCTTGCAGAAATGCAAGCGAGAGCTCTCTAAGGCCCACAGGCTGACTACAGCCCATCCAAGACCTCGTGAGCATGCCACATAGCCACTGTCATCCAAGGTTCACAAACAGGATTCTGGCGGCTCCTCCTGCTAAGGGAGGAGGTCTTTCCTATTGTCAGCCTCTCCACAACCTTTTCCGGGGTTCAGACAGGCCAGTGTTTTTCCTAAGCACTGAGCAGAACTGAAAACACAGATGAACTGCCACTCGACCAATTAGGCAGAACAAAAACTCCTTCAGCGAGGTATGATTTGTGGATTAAAGTGTTTTTCCCTGAGCTCAACAGAACCCCAAAATCTTTTCCGGCAGCTTATCACAATTCAGTTAACCTCAATCCTTAAAAGACTGCTGTATCTCAGTACACCAAGGAAGGTCTTTGTCAGGAACTTTCCAAAAGCCCTCGGCAAACCTGTTGCACACAGGGTACAGTACAGGCCTCTGAATTTCACAAAACATCTGAAATGCCAGGAGTGAGAACCGGTGGGTTGGACGTCAGGCACAGAACAAGCCTAGGCATTATTTCACTTTGAAATCTTTTGCCAGTTATTTGGAAACTCACCACATCGTTCTGGGAGCCTGGAAAACAGAGGACTTCAAACGGAGAATATTTCATATCCCATCTATATGTGGTCCTGGAGAAGCAGCAGCAGATCTCTCAGATAAGCTGAAATGGGTCAGTGAAACAAACATGGCACAAAACAATTCATAAAATCCCTCCAGATTTTCAGCCGCTTGTTTTGCAGATGACACTTCTTTCACCCTCTGAGACATGCAATAAGATGAGACTAAAATGTGTGTAGTCCAAGGGATTAACCAGGGGATGCCATGAGTTTGTTGGGAACAAGCAGACTATGCCTGCAGTAACAAAGGACACAAACATACTGCTGTTGAACACTGCCACAGGCTTCTTGGGTAATTTTTGTCTGTCATAATAGCTCTGTGTCAGAGCCCACTTAACAGAAAAGAATACTGGGGGGTAACCTTACCAATTACACAAATGATACCACACTCACGAAAATACTGGAAAATCTGGATAGGTGGATAGAATATTTTCATAATATTCAGCTAAAGAGCAAGACTATCAGACAATTCATCCACGTTAACTTACTTGTGACAGTGCTACATCTTACTAAACAATAAAAGAATTATCTGCTGCCTGTGAGAATGTATCTACACCTTGAGTGAGCAGAACACCAGATGCTACTTACTAGCACTCACAGAGTTAACCTCTGCGCACTGCCCTCTTCAACTGGTTTCAAGACTATTTGTTTAAACAAGTTAACAGAAATGTCAGAGGCCATTTCACCAACTGCATATGACGACAGCCTTCTTCCTCCTCTATCAGCAGAGAACAATTACACACTGGGAGACAAAACTCAACATTTACTAATGTTGAGTCAGAGTAGGAAAATTTGTCCAGAAAATACATGCAAATGAAAGAAAGCAGAGCCAGACTGCTGCATTCTGTCTTCCCGCTCTTCCGCTCTTCCCTCAATAATGTTGCCTAAGCAGGGAACGCCATCCCAACTCTGGCTTGAAAAGCCCCGTGGAAGAATTTGGCACATCAAGCACCGCATCCGTTCCCAGTGCTCATGAAGTACTGGTAGTAAATTGATGTCTGGATAAAGCCTAGTGAAAGTTAACGACTTCTGGTTATATCATGCAGGGGACATTTTTCCTGGAGCATCAGGAAACAGCAAGCCCTTCCGAGGATGGACTTGTGCACAAAACACAGGAGGTTTTGGATCTACTCCAGGATTACAGGCTCCAGACTTTCTATGACAGCACGGACAAATCTTCCTGGCATTTCCTTCAAACCGCAGTTCTGACCACAAGGGACTTGGGAGGCTGCTGCCATCCCCCTCCATAAAGAGCCTACAACAAAGGGCTAGCTAAGTGTCGGACATGATAGGGGCCTTCATGTAATTCAGTTTGATTTGTCTGTAGGAGCCATCTCTTGTGTCTCTTTTAATGACACATACTCAGTAATAATAGTGCAGAAACAGCAACTTAGCAGCACCAAACCCCCCTGAGAGCTGTGCAACACCAGCTCCCTCGTACACCTCTCCTCACTACCTTTCCTTTTCTCTAACCAGAGGTGACTTCTGCAAAACGTCCCTAGCATCAGGATAACGGCCTATTTCCTCCCTGTAAGGGCACTACCCTATAGAGAGACTTTTTGGAGACATCCCTCCCCACGTAGCTCTGGCCAACAAGTGAAAACACAGCCAACCTCCTAACCCACCCTAGTTTCTAAGAGCAAGACTTAGAACAAGCTAACAAAAAGAACCCTGAAACATCACTTCTGAAATGTCTGAGTACACTTTTAACTTCTGATTTTCAGGAGAGTCTAAAAAGCAGGTGCGATGCAGTGCATTACTCAGGTACAGCACCATCTCTTTTCTTCCAAAAGACTTAACCATAAAAAACTGCATATTCTCTACCAAGAACACTAGTCCTACACTCAGGAGACCTGAGGTATTTCTCATTAAGGAAAGTAGTGAGATTTACTAAGTCAGAAAAGCTACAAAATCCTTGTAAACTGCCAAGTAGCAGTCTCATTTTGTGAACAGCCATGTTTATGTTGTGATTTTTCTAGATGCATACCATAAAACATTGCCTGGATGCGTATAAACACCTCTGCAGTAACAGCCCATGGAAGTGGCACCGCAGAGCTGGGAAATAGCATGGCATCCAGGGGACAGCTGGACCTTCTGGAACTGCAGTCCTATCGTCCCTGCCTCGGTAATGTGCAAGGAATGCATTTATCCAACTCACATGCTTCATTTTGGGCACTTACACTGTGCTAAAATGGGGGTGTGATAACACATTACCTATCTTACCTCTTAATTCTCCCCTGAGGACCCAGTCTGCTTTTAAAACTCTCTCTCTGATCTTGCCTCCCCCAGTGGGAGGTCGTGCCAATGAGTTAGTTAACGTTTACTTTGAAGATGGGAAGTGCGAAGTGCTCTGAGCATTATTTTATACTACTGCCATTATTATTATAAGACTGCCTGCTCTGGCAACGAGCATCAGGGCAGGTGATGGTTACACTGGAGGAAGCTCCTTTGTCCTTTTGCCTCAGCCACCAGCACGTGCATCACGTTTCAGTTATCCAGGAACACATGCCTTGCCTTGTCTCACGGCTTAATTATAAGCCACTTCTGGTCAATCGTGCACCGGGAAACAGAGCGGGAAGGCCAGCCGTTGCTCACACTGCACATGAAGCACCGCAAACAACTTCCCAAACACCTCCAAAGCAGCGCTGGTTAGGTGAGGAGACCCCCTGTGGCAAACAGTCAGGCTGCAGTAGTATTGTGGCAGAGGCTATAAGGAAACCAAAAATAGGCTGGAGAAGCACATTACAGGAAAATTCAAGAATAGAAAGTGCAGCAGCCAGCTGAGAGAGAGCAACCTGACCTGGGCTCTGATAGATGAGCTCTAGCAGACCTGGCTGCAGCACTGCAGAGCAGCATTACTCTTTAAATATCCTTCTGGTCCCTCCCACAGAAAACGCTATTCCTGGGTCTGCATCTCCCTCAGCTCCATTCCCAGTTGCATGCAGTCAACTGCCACCAAAGAGAGATTTGTACTAGGATGCTGGGCCAAGAACTGCAGCGTCCAAGATGTGGACATGTCCCCTGCTGCCCCAGCGAGCCTGAGGTTACCTGGTGCAGCTGTTTGCTCTTGACAGCATCAGAGCCTGAGGCTGACGAAGAGGTGCTGAGCACTGGACAGGGCCATGGTTAGCAGGACGCTTTCTGGACACTGCTACGGCACAGCAGACTGCAGCGGCTGCCAGCACCCGCCCTGCCACCGGGAGCCAGGTGAGGCTGAAGAACAGCAGAGCCCTCTGCCTTCCAGATACAAGGAACAGCAAGGTGCTGTTTGGGATTTCCTCAGTAACCTGGGAAATCCATTAAAACATTCTTCTTCTCCTTGCCAGCGCAAAGCTGTTGCTTATTGGTATTTTATATAGTCAAGCCCCCTTTCCGATATATTTTCTTTGAACTTACTGCCCTAAAAATATCTCAGCTGCTATTCTTTATGTATCGCATATACTCCAAAAGGAAACAAGCTGCTAAGTCAAGCTTATAAACAGCTATATCTGTTAGCACATCTTTACTGAAGTGAGCTAGGGAGCTCTTTTTAAGACCCAAAAACTGAAACACTGAGCACTGGCCAGCTTACAGCACTGGAATTGTGCTGAATTAGTGATAGGACAAGCAAGGGAAAATTTATTAACAAATGAATTCCTGATATTACAAACCACTTCCACTGCACTACCAAGGCTTTTAAAGGTTTGTAACAGGATAAGGCATCTCCCTTCTTTCCCAGGAGTACAATTGAAGTCTTGACTTCCATGATTGCTAAGCTCTTATCACAGCTCCCATTAACTGTGGCAGAAGCTGCAAGTGCATAGCTCCTCTGAGACGGAACAGGTCGATGTACAGAAAGGAGAAGCACCCCCAACTCCTACTACGGTCTCAAGGTCCACCCAGTGAGCATCTGCTCCCCATGTGAGGGGCAAGCACAAGTGTTTGCTCAGAAGAGATGGTTAAGCACCATGCCAGTGGGCTTTCAGCACGTGGGGACGGGAATGGGTTGCACCTGCTAAGAAAGCTTTGACGCCAGTTCTTGCCCTTGCACACGCAGTTAACAAAGGCAGCCAGGAGCACAGAGAGCACGCCAGGTCTGCGGTACTTTGGGACCTGCCTGATCACAGCCTTGGCCTGCACGAGTCCAGAGGAAGACTGGGGCAACAAGCTGGTGTGCTCACGAAGGGCTGGACCTCGTGAAGCTCTACAGTAGCAGCAATTTCAGCCCTATATTTAATTGGTGAGAGGCAGATTTGATAGACATCTGCCCTCAGTAGAAAATGCTTTAGAGAGACAGCGTATTCTTCAAAGTAATTCTCCTGCATCACCTACAGTTCCTCCTTCTTATCTAAATGCACTGTTAGGCAGCCAGCTATTGATGCTCCCCAGGGATTTAATTATTTGCAAGAAATCACTGTTTGCTGCAGACAGTGCTGGGTAAGGTCTGCTGGTATCAGACTCCAGGCTGTTTTATGGCTTGACATTAGAAGGAAATCGCATGAAAGTCAGTCTTATTGCACATGATCAGATAAATGGAGTCTTCAGGCACAAAGCTGAAGGCTCTTCAGCGAAGAAGAGTAGTGCTTTTTGTTGTTGGGCTTGGTGGTTTTTTTTGTTTGTTTTTGTTCTTGTTTTCCAAATGCTGATAGGAACTATTAGGAAACAACTTATTTAATCTCTAGCGTCTGCCAGACTCTTACAGACTTCTGTGGGAGGTCTGTTTAAGCAAGGTTATTTTCAAACTATCCACCTGGAAAAAATAGGGAAATTAAGAGAACTTTGTTTGAGTGTAATCCAGTCCCACCACACGATGCTGACTGTTCTGTGATAAAATTTCCAGAGCTCGGCAGGTGTTTGGGGAGGCAGTGACCACAGCCTCCGTTCAGCACGGCAGTACGTAACCACAAGAGAATGATCCGAAACAAAGGTGAAAGGAAAAAAAGAGCGTAGGAACTCAAATGTGAAGACAAATGATGAAACTGGATGATGCTTGTGCCAAATATGTTTTACCATAGAGAAATGACTTTGTGTGTGCTGGGACTGCAAAGTTACTCTAAGCACATTTCTCATAGAGGCTGGCTTTGTGTTCGCACAGTTCAATGCTCTCTGTACTGAAATACTTTCTGCTCTTCCTTGTCCTGGCTAGTTCTTCGAATGAAGAACACAGAAGGAAGCACTCAAGACGCTGAGGACAACAACAACAAACTTGTTGAGTCAGGCCCTGGATCCTGGGCCAGTAAGCATGCCACGGACAAATCCTGTAGGTGTCTGTAGTTGCATACTATGACCAATCAACCCATTGCAACCAGGTAACAGCCCGAGAGACAAAAGATACCGGACACCTGGGAAAGAAACAAGAAGAAAAACTCAGAAAAATAATGTAGTACAAGATCTCTTTTGCTGGGTCAGAGTGAGTAGATTTGTCATTGCTACAGGGTACTTCTCCATGTGGCTGTGAGTCACCGGTTCATGCATATGTTGCGCTGCAACACCTGGTTGAAGACCCCAGGAATCACAGGCCAGGACACCATTCACAGCACACTTTGTCCACTTGTGTCTTCCACATCGGTGTTACTACGTTGTTTGCAGCAAAGGAAAGCTTTTGTTGTTCCAAGCTCCTGTTGTCACAGAAAAGTAACAGCTGAAAAGCAGCAGCTGGACAATTACAAATTCAAACAGAAGCATTTCCTTGCTGTTTATGCAGCCCAAAGACCAGTTACACAGAAGAAAGTTTCAATGGCACAGCTTCAACTTGCTGTTGATGCTCAGAAGCCAAAGGCCCCATAGTCTGGACCTTTTGGCTGTCAGGTGTTTCAGAAAAACATGCTAAATATAGTCATGACCCTAAATACACTCCAACTGTCTGAAGAGTAAAACACCGTGTGTGGACTAGCTGGCTAGGTTTTTGTCTGCATTGGTGTCATGGGAAGGACAAACAAGACTTGCTCATTCAGAACTGCTACACTGGCTGCTGTGGTACAGAAACTTAATTTCAGAGCTACCTAAAAAGAGGAATTCAACGGGTAAGGCTGCTATATCTAACCAGCACAGAGTAAGCGACATCAGTGAGATAACACCGGCTCAAATTACCAGACAGGGAAGAGGATGGATAAAGAGTCCCTGCGCGAATGCTGGCTTCGCTGCTGGAAAATAATACAAGAATCCTTTTGCACAAATCCCTCCTGACTGCTTTGGGCACAGAGCTTCCCAACACGCAAACAGAAAGGCTCGCACAGCCCAGAGCAGGGTGCATCCCCTATTCCTGACTTCCTTGTGAAATGTTCACACCAAATGCAAGCCTCAAAATTCCTGGTAAGGCTTCCACATCCCAAGAACTGTTTGGTCAAAGGAGCAGCACATTAACCTTCAAGCTTTCCCACAGAAACTGGGGATCATAGATTTATGACTTTGATCCTTTTACTTTCTGTATAAACAATTTTCAACTCTTGCAAACTCCATGTACTTCATTATTGAAATTGGAACAGCCAGTTACAGGGGAAACAGAATCATAAGTCACTAAGTTTTGCTCCTACAAGGGCAAGAGCAAAACCAAATAAAATAATTTTCTACAAAAAGTGGCATTTTTGTCGGTTTGTAGAGTGTCCAATATATTAAATACTTTGGACGATGTGTAAATACATTGTCATGGAAATCCAATAACAAAATTACGTTATTTTTGTCTGAATCCTTAAATTTTTGTGCACTGTTCTATTTTCCAATGTAGGAAAAAATAAATACAGGGAAAACATACAAGCAAAACAACAACAAAAAAGAGCTTATGGCCAAGGTTTGTCCAAAGAAATCTGCACCAAAACAGTCTGATCGGCCTGTATGAATGCTGCACTAGTTACTCTTATGACTTGCATGTATGAGGGCTTTAAACCTGATTGCTGCTGTAATGATGCACCACTGTGTAACTCAAGTATCACAACCGAAGTATCATTTCCAAAGTGATCACCCTGTATGGGTTTTTCAGTTCCCTGATAGTATTTTCATTGTTGCAACTCTAGTTCCTAGAGAACTATGATAAACAGCTCTAAGGTAATGACCTAGCTAAACAAGATTGTATTTATAGTGCTATTATTTCCCCTTTAGTACATTTCAGAGCACAGAGAGAGCAAGTGGACCCCTTGAGAATTACATCCGAACATATCTACTATAAATATTTATCTGAGTGACTTAATTTTAGCTTTACCTAGGTCTTTCAGGGACACAGAGTGAATCTCAGCTTGGGAAACTAGAGAAGCAACTCAACATGACCTTCTCATCTTCAAGCTAGTTTCCCCTTGTTATTGCTGAGTTAAATTACCAATGACTAACCTATTCGGTATGTCATTTTAGTGTCATTGCTTTTTGCAGAATAAATGTCAGAACTCACAGTTCTTGATAGATGCTGCACTTTCTGCTGAAGTTGATGGTGGAGAACGTAACGGATTTCACCTTATTTTTATGCCATGAAGACCCTCAGCTGTGACAATGAAATGTCTGGCACTGCCCAAATTCACATCATTCCTTTCTGCTCGGTACAGATATGGTACATTCTCATGAGAGAAAGATGTTCGGCTATTAAAAAAAAATAAAATAAAATCCTGATCAGAGTAACATCTTGGAAGTAAATTGCAACTGAGGATAAGAACATAACCTTCTGGATCATGAGCTCTGAGTTTAGATGACATGTACCTATGTGCTTCACACCTTTTCTGATAAACCTGTGGCTTGCAAACAGGTCTTTTCTCAGGCACTGTTTCCCAACAGATGCCAGATCCTGCTTACCAGTATTCCCACCACCTGGCTTGTAACACCTGTGCAGCACTGAGGTTTGTGGGAACACAGCCCAGGTTTCTAGCACCACTATTCCTGGAACTGTCCCTCCTCAAACAGCCTCAGGAAGGGACTCTATTTTAACCCACCATTGCATATCGATTCTTGGCAGTACGCCAATCCATTTAATGCATCAGATGCTTTGTTCCAAGCATTTGATTTCGGGCAGCCTTTGGGACTGACAGAGCTGCACTAGCACTCTGCACATTTAGGAAGACAACAGAGCTGGATGAGAATTGCTTCTGTGATTACTGCCTTAGCTCCATGCACGGTTCTGTGTTCAGAAAGGGAGAACTAGCACTGCACAGCAGGATAACACTGCATTGCAAATATGAAAAGTTCAACAACAGCTCCAAAGCATCTACCTGATGAGGCAAGGCTTCAGCTCCAGCCCTGATCAAAAACCATGATGCTCCGTTAAGGTTGCTACCTGCCGTTCCTCAACCTCAAGGAGAGACTGCTATCATAGCCAGCCTGGGCAGCAGTTTTCCCAACTATAGTAGGACCAACACCATTAGTACCACTGCCCTGAGGATGCTGAGGTGGTCAAGCACGTTCTCCTCAGCTATTAACAAATTGACCCTAACAATTAACTTGAACACTTGCCACAGTTGTTTAAGCACTGTTTTGCTGGAAGAAGGAAAGATCAAGAAGGATCTTGATAAGCTGCCAAATAAAGCAATATTTAAACAGTCTCAGATCTGCTTCCCTGCTCAGTACTTCATAGCTATAACAAGGCTGCAGGAAAAAAAAAAAAAAAAAAAAAAAAAGAACTGTATTGCTTGGATTTGGCCATTGCAGGCAATTCATCTCAGCAGAATATGTAAATACGTGATGGAACCTTTGCCAAAAACACATTGCCTCTCCTCCTGTCCTCTCCTCTCCCTGGTTTCTGGGTGGAGACAGATTCCTCAAACACGCTTGCAAGGCCACTTATGATCTCTAATGCTTTTCAACACTAAGATGCTGAGGGATGATATAGTTCAAGAACAAGTTTTCCTCCTTTTAAGAGGACATAAAAAAACAAAACAAAACAAAAAAAAACCTCCGATTATTTCGATAATCCCATTTACACTGTAGGCCCACAGGTGGGTCTGTCAGCAAAGTGGTGTGAGGGAAAGACCAGGCCATTAGAACAAGAATAGTTCTGTCAGTTGGCTTTGTTTCTTTGTGAAAAGGTATTGTTGCTAAAGAAAACATGGCACTAAGCTACACCTTAAGTTACATTTAATTAGAGTGAAGTATTCTCATAGACTCCAATTCACACATGCTCTATGCACACAGGCCCAGGTATGAAGAACAGGCCGAATCCCACCCCAACTGCCAACCGCCACCTGGCTGTGGCTACAGGCACTGAGGTAGTATCAGGCAACATTTAGCTCTTGGCTTGCAACTTTCAAATCCCCCTTTCTCCAAACAAGTTGCTCACTTCTCAGTGCATAAGATGGCATGAGTAGCACCAACTGCCACATAAACTCTCACTGTGACTTCCACCTAACCTAGGGATGATCAGTCACCAAGAAAATGATTCTGCAGCAAGGTGGAGCTCACCACACTTAGAATCATAGAATATCCTGAGTTGGAAGGGACCCTTAAGGATCATCAAGTCCAACTCTTGACACCGCACAGGTCTACCCAAAAGTTCAGACCATGTGACTAAGTGCACAGTCCAATCTCTTCTTAAATTCAGACAGGCTCGGTGCAGTGACCACTTCCCTGGGGAGCCTGTTCCAGTGTGCAACCACCCTCTCTGTGAAGAACCCCCTCCTGATGTCAAGCCTAAATTTCCCCTGTCTCAGCTTAACCCCGTTCCCGCGGGTCCTGTCACTGGTGTTAATGGAGTAAAGGTCTCCTGTCTCTCGACACCCCCTTACGAGGAAGTTGTAGACTGTGATGAGGTCTCCTCTCAGCCTCCTCTTCTCCAGGCTGAACAGGCCCAGTGACCTCAGCCGTTCTTCGTACGTCTTCCCCTCCAGGCCTATCACCATCTTCGTAGCCCTCCTCTGGACACTCTCCAACAGTTTCATGTCCTTTTTATACTGTGGTGCCCAGAACTGCACACAGTACTCGAGGTGAGGCCGCACCAGCGCAGAGTAGAGCGGGACAATCACCTCCCTTGACCGACTAGCAATGCCGTGCTTGATGCACCCCAGGACACGGTTGGCCCTCCTGGCTGCCAGGGCACACTGCTGGCTCATATTCAACTTGCTGTCTACCACGACTCCCAGATCCCTCTCTTCTAGGCTGCTCTCCAGCGTCTCATTGCCCAGTCTGTACGTGCAGCCAGGGTTTCCCCGTCCCAGGTGCAGGACCCGGCACTTGCTCTTATTGAACTTCATACGGTTGGTGATCGCCCAGCTCTCCAACCTATCCAGATCCCTCTGCAAGGCCTTTCCACCCTCATTCGAGTCCACGACTCCTCCAAGTTTGGTGTCATCAGCAAACTTGCTCAAAATACCTTCTATTCCTACATCCAGATCGTTTATAAAAATATTGAAAAGTACCGGCCCTAAAATGGAGCCTTGAGGGACCCCACTAGTGACCACCCGCCAGCCTGACGCAGCCCCATTTACCATAACCCTTTGGGCCCTGCCCGTTAGCCAATTGCTCACCCATTGTATGATGTTTTTATTTAGCTGTATGGTGGACATTTTGTCCAGTAGGATCCTATGGGAGACCGTGTCAAAAGCCTTGCTGAAGTCCAAAAAAATCACATCAGCTGGTTTCCCTTGGTCCACCATACGGAGCAGAAGTGGTTCCTTTCTCACCCAACACCACACTGCCTCTTTGGCTGTCACTGACAGAAATTTCTATTTGGCTTCACTAACTGAAGAATAGACCTAGGTCTTAAAAAAATAATAATTTAAAGCAAGAAATGTAAGGATGAGTTTTGTTTTTGCTTTAAATGTAGACCCGTTCAGTGCAAAGCAGTTGTGCCACCACAAGAAGAGGTTCACCCAATTCTAGAAACCACAGCAAGCAGCCAAGGGTGGAGTGGGGAACCTGTAAACGATCACAGCCACCAAAGCACCTGCATCACAAAACTACACCCACACCAGCCCAGTCCTTCACCCCACAGCTTCCCACAGAACCGTGAAGGTGCCAGCAGCACTGACTGGGCTGAGGCCCAGGCTGCCCCACAGGCTCCCTGATGAACAAGTCCCCAGAGAGGCCTCCCAAGCTGGGCTGCAAAGCAGAGCCTTCAGACTGCTGCCATGTTCTGCATCCCTTCAAGGGAAGCTCCTCTCCCCTCTTCTTCCCCGTAAAATAGGTCACTATGTAAAAGAGCTGCTTTATGAGAGGCAATCATGTCAATGGCACCTCCTAAAGCTCTGCTCGCCAAGGATACCATTCTGGGGCACTACTAGGACCACAACTTCACCACAGCCCTTCTCCATTGGTCTGAGGGGACCACTCACCATCCCTACTGGGGAGGCCTGGCTAAGGAATGAAGACACAGCTAGGGAGAGCTGTCCTGCTCAGAGGCACCTGAGGGGCAGGGTGGTGCACAACAGCCAGGAACAGGTGCGGAGATCACAGCCTGCCCACAGCTTGTGAGGAAACCACATCTGCAATGCAAATTGACCATGCACCACCAAGTCCTTATCCTCGACAGACCTGCAGGCCTGATCTTCCTTCACTTCTAAAAGGGAAAGGGGGATTTTCATGATAGACGTTCATGTGGTAGAAGCATTGCTGAGCAGACAACTACTGGATGAGGCATAAGCCAAGTATTTCATTAGCAATTCAACTGATTTCCATGTGTCTTGGGTGTTCCCTGCCACTTGCCACATGCCCATCCCTGTTACTGCCCACCTCTACCCAGATCAATGCCCAAACCACCCACCAGCATCAAGAGGTATTGTGATGTTGTGTATCCCCAGCAAGCCGACTTCAGCATCAGGAAAGGAAAAGCACTGCTCCCAAGAGACTATTTCAAACCAGGCAGGTGACAGTGACAACCACAGGAGGAAGAAAAGGTCTCTTAAGTATGCAGTTTTACACAGTGCCCTCAGCATTTGACAAATAATTTCTGTATCGGTATCACATAAGATTTATACTCATTAACCAGAAGCATTCTATGAATAAAGTACCTGTCCCTGGGGAAGGAAAAATAAATAAATAAATAAAGCAAACCCCACAAGCCTGATACTCTGTATGAGAAGGGCCTGCAGCAGTACAGAAAACATCCATGTCCTCCCAGTACAGCTCCTTATGGATCATTCCCTGGAAGGGGAAAGGTCTGTCCAAGCTGCAGGTGCTCCAGACAGCTGGCTTTTCCACAACACCAGTAAGTACAGCATTTGATCATGGTAATGGGGTTACATGAGGCCTAGAGGAGCTCCAGTGCTGACCTCACTGTGAACCCACTTCTTTCAGATGTAGACACCTGCAAAGGGTATAAAATGCATCAAGCTGCCAGCAGCCTATGTAACTGGGAACACTTTTAAAATCCAGTGTGTGTTTCATCAAAATAAGTTTGTTTTGGTTCAGGTAATATTTGTGTCACTTCAGACAGCAAATGACCCTTCTACAGAAAACATGAGACAGGTTTCTCCTCACCTAGAGTAGGCCTGAGAATACTCACACGTAAAAAACAAAAAACTAAAAAATCCTAAATAACACTCATTTGAACCTAAATTTCCTGACTTTTACAGTTGTGGTGGCAGGGAGGCAGGAATGAATTACTGGGGTGTACATGAACTTCTCAAACTGCCATGTTGCTGGCAAAGCTCTGTGCAAGCACACACCACAGCACAGCCAGACTCCCGCTCCCCACATCCCCATGGGACTCGCAGGCTTCTGCTGGAAGTCACCACTCCTGCAGCCACACACTGTGCAAGTCCAGCTCCAGGCAAAGCCAGACAGGTTAGCCAAACTCACCTCTCAGTGCATGCCCACACAATCCCTTCTGCTGGCAGAACTGCAGTACTGCCCGACCCATGGGCAAAAAATCAGCGGTAACATCTTTAATGTGAATTGTTAGCAGCTCTCAACAGGTCTCTGTGGCTTCACTAACTGAAAGGTTCCAACTTGGAATTGTTTTAAGAGAACTTCAAGCATTTAAGAGAGCCTCCAGACTCTTACCTGCCTCACCACTCCACCCGTAGCACCCTGGGGGTGCTCAGGAACCTTTGTACCCTGCACCAGCCCACCTGCCATGAGTGAAGCAGGACACAAAGCCCCCCGCTGCAAGCTCCGGCATGGGAACACACCAACCACCAAGTGGTCAAACACATTACGTGATAAGAATCTGCAACAGTCACTGAACAATTTGTGGGATAAACTATTTCTGGAGCATTTGATCAGCTCTACTGGCTATCATTATTTTTGCTGAATCAACAGCTCCCATCAGAGCATATGCTCTAGAGAAAACAAGCAGCTCTGTGACAGGTTAGGAGAGAAATTTACTAAATTAAATGCACACCCCATTTGCTCCTCTAAGCCATAATGCAGTACATACACGGAGATCCAAGCAGCTAAATGCATATCCTTTCTGAAGTGGCTGTCTGTGCATACACAATCTGTCCCTTCAAGGTTTTTCCATTAACATACCCACGTGCAGAGCTATATATCAAAATGAAAGGGAACAGAGCAGGCCAGCAGAAGAGCAAGGGAAAGAAAATATATTGTAGGCTGTTTTGCAAAAGGCTGTGGTTAGCTATTACCAGTTAAAAGCACAGACGCAGACAGAGATTCAGAGCCTTAGTGGCCTACAACGGAGAGCTAAGTGGAAGGTTAGAGGGAAATAATGCTTTTAGCTGCTCTTGAAAGCAGAAACAAGTGTAACAGGAAAAAAGAGAGATTTAAACCACTGATGAATACATACTTATATTCAGAATTTATGGCAAGCAGAAATAAGGAGACAACAGTATTGACTTCCTTAGAGAAGTCAGAAGAGACAAAGCCAAGTAGGGGAATGCAGCAGCGAAGAACATAAAGCAGCCTGGCAGGAGGAAGGCCTACAGAGGTGCACGGCAAACTCCTGAGGCCATTCGAAGAAAAGATTTGCACAACAGGTTGTCCAAATCAGCACAGAAAAAGGAATTCATGTGGTGTATTCCTCCACTTCAGAAAGCAGTTCCTGAGATCTGCTGGGGGGAAATTTTCAGGATTTTACTACAAACATTCCCCAGAGACATCATTCACTTCCAAAAAAACTTACATCCTTCCTTGTCACCACCTTATTCCAAATGGCAACCGTGAACCACTGTTCTTGTTTTAAAGGCTTGGTGGATATTCAGAAATGGAAAGAAAAACTGCCAACAGGAATTGCTGACGAGAGGTAATTTAATCAACACTGATGATCAGGCTTCTTTTGCTAGTGGATGAGTACCCATGGCCCACAAGCCCCCACACTTGCACCAATCTCCATGGAAAAACATATGTGGGATCACTGTTAGATCTGGCAGAAAAATCACTGCTCAATTAATTTTCCCAAAGGCATGTGGTTTTGGACAAAAGGAATCCCAGCACATGCTGGGATCTTCAGCTCCAAACACGAATTCCCTTCAGATTCAGGACTAACAATACACAAACTCCCAACTACCAGCTGCACCCAGGCAGCAATCTCATTTTATACCCTCGATCATGCTGAGATGCCAGCAGGGCTGACAGCAGCGCAGCCCACTTTGGCGTGGTGAATCAGCTCATCGGGCAGCCGGCGATGGTGCCAGCACACACGAGAAGGCAGGAGAGCTGCCAGCTGCCATCTGGCTCCAGGAGCAGTTCCTATCCGGGCAAACCGGTGCAACACCCACGTGGTACCTGGCAACGGCAGATTTTTCTCTGCACAACACAGCTGTGAAATACAGGAACCATTTTAAAGCACAACAACAAAGTCACATGTAACAGGTTTAACGAAAGCTGCGTATTTTCCTGCTATGGAAACTGGTCACAAGAATCATAAAGCTGTCCAAGGCGAGAATTTTGTGTGCTACCCTCTCCTAATCTGCCCTGCTCCTTTCTGAAACCCTGAAACTGATGCATGACGACACGGGCTAGTTGCAACTAGTGCAAAGCAGCTACCTAAGCTTTTCACATGAAAACTGTGCCAGTATATTATCAGGAGTCACACCAGAGCACAAACGTACTTCCCCTGCCACCTTTAAGTGACTTTGTTAAATGTACAGCCATTGCTCCATTTTTACAAAATGGACTCTCCACATAAGACAGACAACAGACCACTTAAGTTGTAAGGCTTTAGGACAGTTTTTTTTGTTTGTTTGTTTTTCCCCCAGGAGTAGTAATAATCCAGAAGCCCAAGCAAACGGGAGCTGGCAAGGCCTCAGTGGTCCACAGCAGAATGAGACAGATACCACCACATTTAGAAAACCTCTCAGAAAGTAGCTTTAAGAACTGCAGCTTGGCCTTGTCTGCTAAGGGCAGAAAACCGAGTAACTGAAACTGTAGCTAAAGGTGAGCTAAGATTCAGAAAACCTTTAGAAAACTGAAGTCAGCACAATCGTTTCTGGGAAATTACAGATTAAATCCTGTCAGCAGAGTTTGCGTGAAGATAATCCTGCCTCAGAGGATGGCAGTGGACTAGAGAACCTCGCAAGGGTTCACAACCAAGCCTATTTTTCTATGAACCTAAAGTCGCTGTGTTTTAACGCCCAAGAACCAAAGCACAGAATTCTGTACTGCCCAGTTCTGGCTAAAAACAGGCCCTCCAGCTGATCCTCCCGTGTCACATCACAGATCTCACATCCCGACTCTCAGGGAGGTTTCACCCACAGGCCAAGCCCCACTGCTATCAACAGACTCCAGTCAGTCACAGGAACCTTCTTGGAGCAGAAAAAAATTGCATCGTCTGAAAAACACCTAAGGGACCGTGACTTATGTAATGCCCAAACATTTTATGTGTAGAGAAGTAGAGTCCTGCCTTGCAAGATCAGAAACACACCGCATTGAGCTGGACTGATGGCAACAGCAGCCCTGCATGAGGGAGCCCCAGAGCACAGGCAGAGGGCTCCCTCCAGGTTAACCCGCTCTGCATCCCAGTGTGTCGCGCATGTGGAGAAGCACGGCTTGGCTGAATCAGTGGGGTGCAGAGGTACGGAATCCATGTGTGCAGATACACAAGAAGCATACTTTCTTTGTTGAATCCAAATATTTTTCAGCCTAAATTGCACTGGTGTGTGTTCTAAACATTTTATTACAAAAGTTTCAGATTTCCAGTTTATTTTACAGTCATCTCTGTTACTAGTTACAAAACAGTTATATTTATATGGCTTTGAAACAACCATCTGGAATCATGTCCTGAAAAACATTCTTCTGGCAGCCAACTTGTGTACTTCTGAGTAATTAGCATGTGCTTAGAAAGACAGGGCACACTTGTTTTTTTAATTTGTGAGCCCACTTTCCACTAATTACCACATTTTCCAAAGAGTAAAAAATAACATTCTGTGTCTCTCAAACTCAGCTGCATCAAACCCCTGTGTGCAAGACCAAGACAGAATATATGCTACAGATGACTGGAACCGTGACATGAACCTGCGTTCCCCCACATACACCCCCGTGCGTTTGCCTTTGCATGGTTCTGCTACAGCTCTGCCCCAAGGGAGGTAGCTTCCCACAGACAGGCAGAGCGGTCAGAAGCACTACAATTTCAAACAGCTGCAGCTTCATCCCATAAAGACCCTCTGCTAGATTAAACACCTGCAAAGAGTTCTGCTAATTTCTCAGCTTCCAAAACAAAACATTTTCTTCCATCTATTCCCATACACCAGGAACTAATTTTCAAAGTACCCAAGTCCATACCACAGGGTGGACATGTGGACTAGAACTACGTACTGCTAAGACATTACGGTATCTAGTACTGAGAAGATAGCAGAAGAAATATCCGAAGCTAATGTACATGCATACAGAACTCAGCTAAACACTGCTTAGCTTCAAGGTTTTTCAGATCTCCTCAAAACCTTAAGCTTTTCAAGTTTTTGAAACACCTATGCAAGCTGATGTAAGAAACATCTAAAAGCCGGATACCTTCAAGATTAAAGGCTGTCAAAGAACCCATTTACCTAAAATCTCTAATAATGTTTCAAAGCTATATATTCTTTCAAAATTTTACAATCACGCATTTTAAAAAATGTCTGTTTGCTTCTCAGATTCAGGAATCCCAGACAGGCAGGAATGGATCATGACTCTTTCCGTCTTTGAAGCTGGCTGTGTCAATATTTCAGATTTCGGTATTTCCAAAGTTCAGCCCATAGCATGCAATGCATGTATCTTAAACTACCCCTAAGATCTCCAATACAAATGCAACACCTTGGTTTAACTGTGTTGAAAATTTTGACCTCCCATTTCTGGGTTCCTGGCAATACTAGTCAACCTGCCAGCACACCCTCAATGACATTACCTAACAACAAAAACATGTTTGCCACAGGAAAGCCTGAAGAGGTTGCATAGGACATTGTGAAAAGAACGCAAAAAAAAAAAAAAAAAAAAAAAAAAGGTGGAAATAAAGATAGGCTCAAAAGTTTATGGAACAACAAATAGCTTTGAGGCATGTTAAAGTCTCCTTCCAAGTTATCTGGGAACTGTTCTTTCAAGGCAGTCCAGTGTATTTCAGACGCAGGCTACTTTCATATATAGCAGTACATACAGAAATATGAAATGCCCCTTGCCCCCAAGGCAGCAGTTCTCAACCTTTTCCAATTCACAGACTCAATTCTTAATTGTAGTGCTAGGTCTTCTACATATCTACATGGCCTAGTAAGGCCACCTCTTCTTAGTTATGTTTTGTGGACCACTTGCAAAGAAGTTCAGAGACACAAGTCAGGTTTAAAACCACTGCTTTGTGAATTATAAAGTGACAGTGTTTTTAACAACCATATTACAATCACAGTGCATCACACACACATATATTTCACTTGAAGTAAATCCAGAAGTACCTTTAACAAATTTCACTGTCACATGCATGACGTATTTTTAAATAACCTGAAGAAGCTCAAAGCATCCTGCTTACTCAAAAACTTCAGTAACTGAAGGGGAAAGTTGTCCTAAAATATAAAAATACATGAACAAAAGTAGTAAGTAACTAAGAAAAATGGTGGGCCTGAAGTCCATTATTGTCAAATTACAAAACGGCTCAAGTCTTTGAACTGGCAGTGCCGCACTCACAGATTGAGTTTTCCCCAGCATCTAGTAATGTCATGCTATGGCAAGATTAGATCCTAAGACAGACACACATGGTGGCGCCTGCTACATGCCAGCAGCTGCTCCAGATTCAGTGTTCGGAAAAGTATGAGAGCCAGTTAATCCTATTGAGTTCTGGGAGATCAAAGAGGATTTGTACGAGGGTAACACATCCACAGATTAGCGAAATGTTCTCAATTTAAGTGTGGTCACTGTGTGATCATGTTCAGAAAGCATTTTCATCTGAAGATATAAAGAATTTTTTTTACTATGTTCAGAGGGATTAGAATTACATGAAGTTCTGAACGTCACACTTAAAACCTGGGAACTGTGCTCATAAAACACCATTCCCTCCCCATCTACCTCTCATACAAATTTGGACTCACTGATACAGGAAGGTTGGCTATCCCATAGCCGTATGTAACATCAGCAAAGGGAACACAGCATCTTTCTTAACAACGAAAACCCCAGCAGTATGATCCAGCAGCCCACTTTTCTGAACAAGATCAGAAGGAACAAAATGGCTAAAGATGTTACCAAACAAATTATTTAAGCAGACAAAGTTCACACTGGCATTATCTACAATTAATTCATAGAGAATGTAAAGTGACGCAGCAATCTAAGCGTCCGACAACTCGGCAAGAAGCTGTATGCCTAACCGAACACGCAATTAGGGCAGTTAGCAGTTCTGAAGAACTTCCCAGAACTCACTGCTGATGAGGTCCTTCACAAACAGCTTACATATGAAACTACTAAGTCTTTGCTCTAAATTGTTTGCACTCTGCCACTACCTTGAAAATCGCAACACTGTTCAGCGCACAACAGAACAGCCTCTGCTCAAGGCAACAGTGAACAAAGGGCTTCCAAAAGAAAAGGCTGTCCACTTAGATCACTGGAAAAATACCCCTCTGTGGACTGAGCTGATTGCTTGCAGCATCTAACCAACAACATCACCTGAAGGGCAAGAAGGAACCCTTCTGACAGACATGAAGGAGTCTCCCACAACCAGAAAATCACTAACAGCAGAGATCCTGGAGAAACACCTAAGTGGTTACAAGTACACACGTACCTAACCATCAACCAGAGAAGCATCATAAGTAACCTAAACAGATGCACAAATGTTACTTCTGTGACAAGTACAGAGGCTGACAGAGCTGCAGAAAACTCTCAATCTCATTCAGCCAACACAGGGCAACTCCTGCTGTCCTTGAACTTTCCCCTACCCAATAATTCATTCATCTAATTGCAATAACGTATATTTAAACGCAGGCATCGATATTTTAATGTCCATCAACTAAATTCTGAATTTACAGCAACATCCCAGCATGTCTACAGAATAAGAGCACCCAGACCAAGTCAGCTGGCTGTCAAGA
The DNA here is from genome assembly GCF_011077185.1 of Oxyura jamaicensis. Taxonomy (NCBI): domain Eukaryota; kingdom Metazoa; phylum Chordata; class Aves; order Anseriformes; family Anatidae; genus Oxyura; species Oxyura jamaicensis. The sequence goes on along the minus strand of NC_048902.1, from coordinate 1,946,037 downwards.
TAAAAATCTATTCTGTATATTTATCTTGCTACCATGACTGAGCATGACTGTAAGAGAAGAAAGTACTCTTGTATTTAGCTGAAGATATAAACCCATATTGGAGTACTTTAACTCAGTGGATAGCAGTGTCTTAAGGGCACTGTGCTCAGCTGGACTTATCTTCCTAAACTAAAGGTTAAATAAGGTGGTAGAAACTGACCGCGAGCCAGAAAATGCTACTTTTTATAAAGCTGCATTCATCACTCTGGATGGACACCATTCAAAATCTGTTGATATGGCATCTGTATTGCACGTTGCTGCCTCGTTCCATAAATCCTTGGAAAAGTTTCACTACAGATCTGAAATTAATACCAACAGCTACCAGGCATGTCCTGGAACTGCGCAGTTCATTCAGTGTTGAAATGAGGACCCATTTGTCTTGGTAACTTCAAAGAGCCAACAACAAATGTGTGTATTTTCTCCTGAATACACTTGTCTATCTTTTTCTTCCCAAGTGTGCTCTACTTGCACATCCTATTTAAAACTTTACTTTCCCATGGAATCTGATCCTCCCTCTTACCTGAAACAAATAAATCTCTTGTTTTTAATATCAATATCTAGTCACAGTGACAGGTCAAGGCTTCTGTTACTATTTTCACTAGACAACCCATTTCTTCAATCTTTTATAAACCATCCACAAATACTCACCAGGGTCTACAGCATGCTTCATGCCACCCTCATTAGATGGACAGATTTTGTTCCTTAAGACAGCTTTCATATCCTAGACTGAGTGCTTGAAGTTCATTGGGTTAGGGACCCCGTGTGTTTATTCTAGAAGCTGACCATTTTATCTCCACAATACTTTAGCCTGGGTTGGCTATCCTTCACCATAACCCCAAACATTTCTGAAAGACTCTACCTTGCTTGTAAGAGATAAGGAAGGTTCAATAAAGCACTGGTTTAAGCTCCAAGAAGAAAAAACGAACATCAGATACATCCCAGGTCAATTCTCAGAACTACGGGGAAGAAAAACAGACAAACATTTTTAGTCAGTAAGCTAACACTCCACTATTTCTGTCCTTTCTATTTAAGCCTCATTTCATCATCAGTTGTGAAGCTGTAAATTATCATCGATACTTTTTAAAATAATTGTAGGGAAAAGGGAAATTTCACCAAGGGAAAAATACCCATTTTCTTTCCCAAAAAACAGAAAAAAAAAGGTATCAAGAGAGTCAACACAAAATTCAAGCCAATCTGACACACATAGCATAGAAAGGAGGGTATAGAAAAAGGATAACCCATGTTGTGTTAGTGTTAATATAAAATGATGCATCATCTAAGAAAACTGTGAAAGATCTGTCTTTAAAGAAAGATAACTTTCATCGTCAGGGTTTTCCTTAAAGCAACGTAGATAAACTTGATGGCAAGAAAGCAGAAACTCCCTAACATTATGAGTGAGGTATGAACATGGAAACTTGCAAGCTGCCCGGGGTTAATTTTAAATTGCACAACTGTGATTTTGGCACTTGAGCTTTTTCCAGCTATTCCTGTGAGGGGAAAAACAAGGAAAAAAAAAAAAAAAAAAAAAAAAAAAAACGCAAAAAAACACACTTTAGCCACGACACTTTGGCTTGATCCTTCCTTATCTTCTGTGGGATATACTCCTTCCTTCACAAATATAGCATAGTCTGAGTAGCAGTTTATTTTAAGCTGAAAAATAAGACTGAAGGTGGCAAGCTCACACAGTTTGAATAGTTATCTCATTCCATGCTAGTAAACAGAACTCAAAACTGCTGGCATTAAATCCCATCAGCACCAACACGGGACCAACAGCTATAGCAGGGTTCTAGATCTCAAAATACAACCCTCAGCCAACCAAGCACAGCTTCCCCAACAAAAACACTAACTGCAAGTGTTCCAAACACCTGAATGGAAGGGATAGAGATTGCAGCTGCTGCCAAAAAACCTACATTTATTTCCTTTACATAGTGATCCATGTAAAATTTTCCAAAAATGGATTTATCGTAGAGATCAACAATGAATCCTAATGTAAGAACACAACCTATACAGAATGCTTACCATACAGCTCTACACTGGCAGATGAAGAAGAAAACAAAACAAACAAAAAGCAATCTGCAAATTGCAAATAAATCAGGCTAGGATTAGCATGTCTTTTTCACAGTTATGTTATGAAGTGAGGCATCGTGAGAAGACCAGGAAAAGCATAAAACAATATAAAATCAGACATAATTTGATTCAGTCATAGGATAAAAAAAAAAAAAAAGAGGGTGTGTTAGTTAATACTTTCACTGTTTCATAAGATTTTATTTATCTTTAATTTACAATACATAAAGAATACAGTGTATATATGATTCATGACTATCATTGATAACTGCATGAATGCTCTTGCTTCCCAGAAAATTTCAACATAACCCAAAGACATGAAGTTCCTTTTGCTGGGAAACTGGCTCTACAACCTCTCATTTCATGACTTAATAGAAAACAAAGCAAGAAACAAAAACACTTCTAAAGTTACACTTTGACTTTAATAAATCTTTTTTTCCAAGTATCATTCCATTAAAGGTTTTAAACCAGAAAAATACTCTTAAGAATAAATAAAACAATCAAGACACCAAGTCTTGTGAAAGTATTTTTGTCAGATTCTGTCAGAGAATCATTTCAGCATGGATTTACTTAATTTTACATCATTTTTTTCAGCTACTTAGCTTATATAATATGTCAGAATGCCCAAGAGTTTTAAAGCAATTAAAGATACAAGCTAGTAATCAATACTAGTTTGCAGCTTTTCTCTAAGTCTTTCATGTCCAGACAAGTAGAAAAAAAACCCACCCCAGCTCAAATCAAAGGGCATCACTAGGCAACCCTGGGTATTAGTCACGTTACTCTCCTAGAAGCACTTTCAAGTCAAGCCACAGGCAAGTGTCTAAGCATTTGAATAGCCTAGCTAAATTTCATGAGTGTAATGTGTAATACTTCTTATAGCAAACATTAAAAGAACATTTATCAGAACCAAAATCTCGTCAATCTTTCCCACATAACCATCTCTGTAAGTTCAACAACACTCAGCTTGATTGGCAGTTTAAAGCCGTTAGAAAAACAAGCAGTTTGCTAGAACGGGCTGACACCAAGGACTCCCATGCCTACTGGCTGAAAAATAAATACCCATTACTTCATCAGAAAGTCACCATCTCATGTTTAACATGTTCCTGAGGCTGCAGCTTCACATCAGGTCTGAGTTAAAACTTGCTGCCACATACAGAAGCGCCCTGCTCCGGCTGCCTCCCCTTGCACTACCTCAAGTCACAACCGGCTCTTCACAGTGCCAGTTCAGGCAGCTACACCAGTAAAAACAAAACAAACTATTCATTTACCTTTATAGGGTCAGGGTTCAAAGACAGCCAAGTAAATTTTTACACCTCTGCCACAGAAAACATCCTTTGCCCACATCCCCTAAGTCATGACCACACCAACTTACTGTCTTGATGCTCACTTGGCCAATAAAGCAGTTCCGTTGGCTTATCTGGAACAAATATCAAACTCAGCAGAAAGTAAGTTACCTGAGATTTTAGCAAGTTGACTCTCTGAGCTAGACAAGACATTGCCAAGCCTGCTTCTAGAAAGAAGGGACTGCATGGGCAGCTGCTCCTCTCGGTTGCAGCCCCTTGATCCATCAGATGTGCTCCAGCATGAAAACTGTTAAGTTGCATGGCTAGGATGGAAGAAAATGCCTGGTGCAAAATGCTACCCAGCACTAGTAAGAAAACTCCAGTTCAACAACTGGGATGTATATAGTTGAAGGATATAACTGAAACAACAAAACTATATAGCCAAGAACAGCTTTCAATGACGGTTTCAGGAGAATTTCTCATACATCCTACCACTAGCCAGAAAATCTAGTACTCAGCTTCAGGCCAGCTCTTCAAAGAAATCCAGCTCTTCAAAGAAATCTTTTTGGAAGTTGTTCAAATCATGCCCTTTCTGGATAAGGTATTCTGACCAGGTAGTACAAAAGTAAACTAAACTCAACCTACTTTCTCTTTCCTTCTCCTTATACATTTTAGTTTCGGCTTAGTATTTTTAATTTGGTTAAGAAGAATCAACTCCAAGCAGTTCTCACATACTTGGAGGTTAGAAAAAGAGAGAGCAAAATTACCCTTGAGTTAAACAAAACTGCATTAGACTAACAACTAACAAATACTGTAGATAAGACAAAGTTCATTCAAATGACTTTAATTACAAGGTGATTGCTAAACCAATTTAAGCTGAAAGAATATTTTCTAAAAATCCATGTTTTAATAAGACTTAAAAGAGCAATGTACAAAAGAAGACAGTATAAAAAAGTACTTCTTTTAATCTTTGTAATCCACAAAAAGCCTCATTTCTGGAAGCTGAAGTGAACCACTTGCTAAGTAAAGGCTTAGTTAGCATCAAACCTATGACAGTGATTAAAACATTTTCACTCTTAGGAGTGCAGTACAAATAGCCAACACTTTAATTAAACTGACATTTAAGCAAACATGTCATCAGTGGTGTATGTATGTGGTGGTGTATGTTTTGCATTGTCATTTCAGAGGTATCTGGGAGGCTTTTACATGAAAGTACAGCATGTTGTATCCATACAGCATAAGAAACAACTCCCTTTCTCTACAGCTGGCTTCTTCCTGAGAAGGTTACAAATGAAAAGCAGGTAACCTCATGTAAGGAACCAGACTCCCAGCAGAGGTCTTAACCTAAGAGGATTACAGGGTCAAAATTCCAGCAGATGGAGAAAGGTTTTATCTGCACATTGAAGAGACACAGGAACTCTTGGTAAGTTATTAAAAAAAAAAAAACAATCCACATTTCTTAGGCACTCAGACTTCTGAGTAGAAATTTTTCACTTGGTTTTCGTATTTGCAAGTGTCTACACTGCAGTCAGCTGCTCAGCAGAATATGTTAACACACACAGAGCTCTGTGCTACTGCAGCTAGAACGCTTCCCACACTTTCCAGGCAGGAAAAATGGAGGTAGAGTACTTCAGTAAACTGTTAGCCTAATTAAACACAGAAAAAGCAAGGTGTCCAGTTTAAATGCTGGATCTCGAAGAACCAGGGAATGTCAGACAGCAAAATGCTCACTATGAGGCACTCGAACCCTTCTATCATTTTACAGAAAAGCAGAATTCAGATGGGGAGGAGAGAGATGGGTAACAATTATTCTTACATAATTATTAGCTACTTCATGTTATGTTACATAACACAAATCCATATAATAAACTTTTCATAGCATCAGCCAACGCTTTCACTGAAAGAGGCATTAAGCTATGCTTTCTGCTACCTCTTTGAAGTCACAAATTCTGTAAGACTGTGTGAAAAGTCAGTTAAAAAAACAGCACCGATAACATCTGAATGCTATCTCACCAAAGCAGAGACTAGAGGGAAACTACACATGGGGAATTTAATCTTAAAAAGAAAGTGTGGTAAAGATCAGATATTTCTTGTAGCTGTTCCCTACTTTACAACTGGCATTTGCACAGCCAAATAAGGTGTTTAAAAATAGCGTAGAAGCAGCAATGATTCTGCCCATAATATTCTCCTCCACTAACGTTGCAGCTAAACCAATCTATTTATAAAACCGACCAGGAACAATAGGAAATAGCACCATAAGGATTATATGAGACTGTGAAACAGTATTACTAGCATGTGCATTCACAGTGCGGCTCGCTGCACTTTTTAAAAGAGACTTTTATGGACTTGCAGAAATTTGCTGGGTTTGTTTAACTCTGACATTTACATCACTAGCATATGATGATGATTATTATTTTTAATGCTTAGGCAAGACGTGGATTTTCATTCTGGGCTTCAATTCATGGAAACTGAAATGTCTTAGGTGATCAGTTTACTACGCTAACTGCAGAAATTTCAGTTTACTCAGACATGGTAAGAAATACTTTCAGTCAAAAAATCCCCAAATAGGCCAGCATAGTAATGTACTGTCCACAGTAAATAAGGAATGCCTAGGAAAAAAACAGTATTGTACTGTACCACTCATGTTCTTCCAACTCTTCTGTACAAATTATAAGCTCTTTTTCCATATCCTTATTGGAAACACAATTTAAGCATTCTATATGAAGATTATGATTTCCCCTAATAAACTCAGGAAAATTACTGATTTATTCTATTGGCCAACCAATTCCTGCAGTTTTCAAAACTGAAATGTACCGTACATGATAAAAAAAATGGCACTGTGACGATCTCTGGTGCAGCAGCTGCTGCAGTAAGACAAGATTTTAAAAAGCAGAGAAAGTAAAAAAAAAACAAAAAAAAAAACACACTTTATTCACACCAGAAACAGAGACTTCATTGGAATTTTCCTTTATCAAAATAACCCCATTATGGCTACTTACATCTTTGCTGTAAGAGAACTGTACAATATATATAAATATATATATATATAAAGCAACGTTAGTGCTTCCTCATTATTAATCGTCATCATCTTCTTCTTCATCACTGATCACATATTTCTTATGCTTCTTACTTGCTTTGTCATCATCCTCTGCTTTTCTCTTTCCAGAAGGTTCACCTTCCTGAAGGTGAGAAAAGAGAGAAAAAAACAAACAAACCGTATTTCAGGCTAAAATACTGAGAAGAACAACAGACAACAATTATTTTCTGAAAGAAAAGCAGAGTTATTAGTTCTAGTCTTCCCACTTCGTGCTACTATAACAAAAAATATATTTGTAAATCAGCAAGTTTTTGTTTTGTTTGTTGTTGTCTTTAAACAAACAAACCACACTCTGGCATCAAGGAAAAGGACTGATGAGAAACCACTAGTACTAAGAATCAACACCACAGCTTACAGTCCAAGAAATATAAGTGTAGGAGGCTTTAAAGAGATGGTCACAGGAACTTAAATCATTCAGACTTCAGCTACTCACCAGAATTCATGAGGAGCTAGTTATTACTCGATCACTTGAGGTAACATCAATTTACAGATAGCTTGTTTGGTTTTTAAATTTAAAAATACCTCAAACCATTTAATTCAAATGCTAAAATATAGACACTAACGCATGAAGTAAACTAAACTCTAGTGTTTTCCTGTATGTAAAACGCTTAAGGAGACATGGTGGGATACTTGTTGATCTCCTATTTTTCTTCCTAAAAACTTGAAGGAAAACATTTACCTTCACGACACAGATACAAGTCTTGTCTTTGTTGAAAAATCAACCCTAAGACCAGAACTAAGTGAGTGGTTCACAATGCAGAGTTCTAGAACAAATACTGAAACTATATAAAAACTGCTTGTGAATACAAAAACAGGGAAAACCACAACAAAACAGCAGATTCTGACTAACGAACTGGCCTACAACACATTCCTGAATTGCTTCCCTTTACCTCATCTGCATTTCGAATTCAACTTTTTTTTTGGTCATACTGTATTTCCAGTTAATTACCTGTTTGAAAGCAATACCAAATGACTTTCACAGGCTGGATGACCAATTTCTAGCACCTAAATATAAAGTCAGTGGGGTGATTGCTAATCTAAACACATTTACACCAGTGCAGGTTAAATCATCCTTCTAAACAGCAATTTGATTCAGAACACTATGAAGACATTTGCTCACGCTACAAGTAATTATTTGCAAATGAAAAACTCATCAATTTGGAAACAAAGAATGAGCAGTAACTTGATTATTGCTTAAAAAGAAAAGTGTTTGAGAAATACCCTCAGTTCTAAGAAAGCTCATCTCTTTTTCCATTATTTTATTTTATTTATTTTTAAGAGCAACACACATTAATTGGATTTTAAGAAGCAGCAAAAGACAACACAGCCTTTTGGAATTCTAATGAATTGCTTTTTATTCAAAGCATTTTCTTCTATATTTACATTAAATTAGCATGGTAAGAATCTGAATTAGGAAAGAATTTTAAGCATGGGAAACACAAATTAGTATGGGTGGGAAATCTCAATCATAGCTACTTCCTCAGACATTTATGCTCTTATAATCTAGTTAGGCTATTGTTAAATGATTCACCGTCCTCTTTAGCAGGCTATCTCCATTAATTACAGGAACAATAAAAGCCCCTGCCATGTGATGATAATGTGCATTAACAACAGGCTGATGTTCTCAGTACTGGTAACAAATTGTTATTAGGAGGGAGATTTGGGCTGTTGTTGACTGACAGCCCACAAAAGCAAGTCTGTGTAGAAGTTCATTGTTTCACATATGTGGATACATATTAAAAATATATACTTCCTACCTGCTGACTGAAAGTAAGTAGTTAGGCTATCCTGTTTTATCCTCCTAACGTTGTAGCACCCCTCTGTGGCCCTGATGGGAATATTGCCTTTCCATCATGTAACTGTAAAATGGAGGCTACCATTCTCACACAGCGGAGAAATCCAGTTGACTAGATCCTTTCTTTTCAGAGACTAGAATTGCAAAATCCTGACACTGATTGCTACATTATAAACTAACAGCTGGTAGTATCTTGTCAATAAAATAAATAAGCAAATAATTTCTACTGACAGACACTAGCAGAGCTCTCATAATTACAGTTTTGTCTACAGGCCTCACTATGGCTTTCTGAAATATGAGTCCTATTTTCCAAAATATTAGATTTTCCTCAATAACTAATAACAAGCCAGGATCTACGAATTTCAAAGAAAAACTCATTTTCACTCCTGCTTCATAAAACATTTGCGTATTAGTGCAAATACTCAGCTAACAATATAAGAGGAATAGCATCACAGCAGCAAGAACACACATTCAGAATGTAGCAAACATCTCAACAGGCTGGGAAATAAGACACACCTGACAAGAAATTCACAGGAAGCACAATACAGAAATGGAAATGACAGAAATCTTACTCCTCAAAAATCAAGATTTCTCTTACGTGTCCTAGTGAAAACTGTGTCATATATTGCTCATTTAAACAAAACTTCAGAGTTTCAGCAGCTGTGATTAAAGACATCTAACATGCGTTCTCTAAAAGGACACATTGCAAGCTATACTGCCAAATTGTTCTTTTATGATGCTTTATTACGGAAGCCTTTAAAATTCAACAGTAAGATTTGAGCCACTTCAGCAGCTGTTAGAGTAGCATACTGGACATAACAATAGGAAAACACCTAAAAGAAATCTGGGACAATAAGATAATTTTAACAGCTAAAAGTAAAATAATCTCTTAAGGGAAATAGTGATATAAAACTTTCAATAAAGAACTGAAAAATATTCCACAAGCTTAGTACTTCCTGGTTCCACTTCTAATGTTGAATGAAAATAGTAAGTTTCTAATCTCAAAAATAGTAACTGTCCATCTTAAAAAGCACTGTTGCAGTACACACATGCAGTATCTGAAGAGGTGACGTTGCTGGAACAAAAGCTCAAGATAAGATACACACAAAGATTCATTTGTTTATATGTAGCATTGCTAAGTTACAAACCAAAAAATACCTGAAATTTTAAAAGAGGAAACAGCACTACTACTCTAGCTAGCAGTTAGCTTGATAGTGCTCTAATGTTTTGGATGATACTCAGGTGACAGATAACATCTGCTTAGCATCGGATTAGCTGCACCGTAGGTGGTTTTTTTTTTTGTTGTTGTTTTAAAAAAATAAATTCTATTTTTAAAGAGTAGAAATGTTATATGAAAACTCTTCCTTTGTTTTCACAATAAACAGGAGAGGACCTTGTAGCTTAGGAAACAAGACTGAGCTAGGATTCTGATGTTGAGTCTTTTTACTCCTTGCATAATTTTGGTCAAGTCATTTTACACAGTCCTGTATCAATGTTTCCATCTTTAAATCAGCAATAATAATAGTGACTTCCTTCAGATATCACTCAGGTCTATGAAATGACACAGCAAATAAGAAAATGCCATGATTAATCACTGTTGACAGCATGCCAAGTCAAATACTACATTCATCAGAGCATAAATGAAACTACAGAAGTCTCAGCTTTAAAAACTGGATTAAGTGCAGGAAATGTTCCCAACTGAAAATGAGTACCTTTTTAAGAACAAGATCATTTTCTTACCTCATCACTAGTTAGTTTCTTTGCCTTGAGTAGTCTTTGTGTTTTATCTTCATCTGAGCCCTCATCACTGTCAGAAGAATAGATTCTAGCACGTTCCTCTACAGAAAAAAAAAAAAGGTATTTATCTGAAATTGGTAAGGAAAAAGACAGTATGAAAAATACTTCTGTTACACTTAGTCTCACAAAAGGCTCGCAGAATCTAACCCCACAAAGGAAATAAGCTTACACAAACTGAATTTACATCTCCTTAAGTATCAAATTAAGCGGCAAAACACAGCCTTTCCAGGACTCTTGGGAAATTAATCCGTCTGAATTACACAAATCCTACTTGTCTCCTGGTAAGTTTTATTATTACCTCTGATGCCACCTTTGTATCTGTTTTTGATAGCAGCTAGACTGATTGCATCATCTCCCTCATCCTCTTCTTCATAGCGATCAGGTTCTAAATAATTTGCACTCAGACCACGCTGGTGCTGCTTCTCTCGCATTCTTCGCTGCTGAGATTCTCTACGAATGGAAGCTCTTAATCTCTCCTCTTCTTTCTGTCCAAAAAGAAACAAAAGATAAAGGGAAAAAAATAATAAAATACTCCGAGTATCTTGTATTCTACTGTAGCTTTTGAAATCATTTCACAGGAGTGGGAAGACTGTACATAAAACTGATTTTTTGTAAATGTATGGTAATGCAATTTCAAACAAAAAAGACTGCATGCACAAACTGCACCCATGGCTAGCTACCCTTACCTATAAAGCTACTCTTACCTATAACTGACAGACTCTGTTTTTCAAAAATACATTAAGTGTTCAGAAGTGTTCAGCTAGATTACAGCTGTGATTATTATTTTAAGATTAAATCAGCAGATAGGAAAGTTCTGTGTGAGAATACCTTAATCATTTCTGTCCGCTGAGACTCTGGATCACGACCTGCCATTGGCAAAATACGAATTTTCTGGGTCTTTGAACATCTATCTGCCAGAGACAAAGTCATCTTCCTGTGAGTGGCACTGTCCGTAGAGTGTGGCCTGTTGGAGAATTGCTATGGGTTAAATACTCCTAAAAAGAACTTATCCATTTTCAAATGACAGTTGCAGGGCAGGAATACTTAAGGTTTCAAAACCTCATCTGCACAAAAGTAAAAGCATTATTACTATTATTTTAATTCTTGTGCACTATAATAGCTACTGGAGACATCAATTCCTCTCAGCAAACTGGCTGCAGTCCATCAGCAGCCTAAATAATCATCCCCACGTTTCACTGCAATATCCCAAGGCACAATCACCATCCTGATGGCCATCATGCATCTCAAGAAAGGTTAATTTCAGAGAATATTAATATTCCGATTCACATGAGGACTTGCACTTCAAAATACAAATTAAAATATATTAAACAATACACGTAGTCTAGATACTGCGGTGAATAGCCTATTAGCCTTTCAGACTGGGAAACCTACCTGAGGAAAAATCTTTCCCAAATATGCGTAAAAGAGCACATTCTTAGAAAACAGTGAAGCTCTGGAGGTTTACTAATTTATACCTCTGATTTTTATGTACTAGTCACAACATTTATTTGCAAAAACAGTAACATCATTTGATACGGAATATCGTGTTTACCTGAAGGTTAACTTTGTCTTGAAAACAGCCTGTCCTTGTAGACCAGTCCCTTGTCTGATAAACAAATGGTTGTGATCTCCCTGCAGTGGTGCCTTGTACACGTCAAAGACCTCATTTCCCAAGTGGAGAGACATGCTTAAAAGAGATTCGTATTATCAATTACTTGATAAAGTCACTGCAGTCTATTTTTTGCCTCATTTATAAAAAGAGAAAGCCTTCACGTTTTGTTTTTGCATACAGCCAATAATTATATTTCAATCCAAATGAAGCAGAGCATAAAATTTTCAAAGCACCGAGATTAAAATAATTTCTGCTATGCAGAACTGACACTGAAGTTTGTTGACCTTTCAGTTTTGCACACCACAGCATTTCACTGTAAAAACAATTGTATTCCTTCAACAGCAAGAAGTCCAAACCAACCTTCCATCCGACCACTTGACTATCCGGGCATTACTTTCTCTAATCTCATTCCCTTCCTCATCTCGACGCATCCGCCACCGTATTGTGTTTTCTACCTGTCAGAATATAAACTTCTTTTTAATTCATAGTTTAAGTAATAGTAAGGAATGCTCTGGTAAAATACTCTGTGAAGATTGAGAATTACAGTTAGAAGGGTTACTCAATTTGCTGTATGATGCAAAGAAACAAAGGTGAAAGGGATGGCTTTTACGGATGAAATGCAGATCTGAAGGGTTTGTTTGCTTGCTTTAGCATTACTAAAACTCAGCAACCTTCCTCAGCAGTGAACTGGTCCACGCCTTCATAACCTGAACCATAAGTCAAAACACCATTCTAAAATACCAGAAATAATTTTGAAGAAATGTGGCTATTTGAGCATAAAAGAGGAAAGGAAAATTAATATTATACCTTGAGTTTTAACCTAGTTCTACCTTCTTCATCAAGCATCTCCTCATCTTCAAATTCATCCTCATAATACTGGGGATCGAAGGGTCTGTAATAAATTATACAATAGTCTTTATTCTTCTAAAAAGCAATCCAGATTGTTCTTGTGCAAAATAACAGGTGCTTGAAAGGTTTAAACTACACACTGCACACAACAGTAGGCACTGCAGCTGTGAGACAGCCATTTCTGCACTAATGTAATTTCCTGCATTGATTCTACACCCCAGGAGGCCTACCCAAGTGTCTGCACTGCCATCAATTACAGCCACTTTAACAGACCCGCTAAATGGCTCTAGCTAAAGAAAGCAAGTCTTCCTCAAAAAGGTTTTCACAGTATCAACATGGTGAAGTCAGGGTTAAATTTATAAATAAATACACATATTTTTTTACAGGGAAAATCAAAATGAAAATATTTTATAAATGTGGTGAGCTATAGATTTTTCTAAGAGCACAATCTTTTTAAATTTGAATCTGAGAATCAACCAAACAGAAATAAAGAGATTGTTCTTTCTCTTTCTTCAAAAAGAAAACCAAACCAACCAAAAAAACAGAACACCAAGAACCTGAGAGCTGGGGAAAAAATAAGCCCACTCAATAGCCTAATAGTTTCAAAAATCACTCACAATGGAACAAAACAATAATCGGGCTCTGCTACTGTAAAATTCTACTTTCAGTCCTGCCTGACCCCAGTGATCCTCAGGACTTCTATCACTGATTACAGCCACTAACTGGATTCTTAACAGTTCTCTCCTTAAACAGTCTATAGCACGAAAGCTAGGGAGAATGATTTAACTAAGGTATGACAGAAACAATACTATGCTGCCAGGTAAGAAGATATGCATTAAGTAATCCAATAAAGTTCCTATCAGAACGCTTGAAGAGATGAAATTAACAGCAGTTTACTAGGAGGGGCTGATGGGGGGCTTTGGGGCCACGCTTAATGTCACAAGCAACTCTATTAATCTGTTTTGTTTCTTCCTCTGAATTCCACAAAAGTTTTGCTTGGGTTAGGTAAAAAGTAAAAGAAGTAACCCCTGTCCCTTTTAATACTTAAATATCACATTCAGCACATGCAGGTAAAAAGAAGCTTATTCTAAAATTCAGAATGTCACTCAAAAGTGCATAAAGATTTGGTGTATTTGGCTTTCATGTCTCTGAGAGACTGAGCCTTCGTTACTTTCAGTTAAATCATACATATATATATATGTGTGATTTTAAAGACAAAATTTATTCAGTCGGGCTGAACTCCAAGCCCACAACATAGTTACTCAGCTCTTGATTAGCTAACAACCAGGCAAGTATTACTGTGGACTTATCATCACTAAAAGTATGCACCTTAATGTTAACCATTTTACATATGACCAATACATCAATTTTATTGCTAAAACAAAAACAACATAGTGCAACACTAAAAAAAAAATAATAAATAAATAAATAAATAAATAAATAAAAGAAAAAAAATTATCAAGTATTTAATACAGAATTACCTGGGCTCCACACTAAGGAAGTTGGGCAGCTTCACAAAATACAAATCATTACCCAAGTCTGTGTTTACTTTTGGTATTTCAACCTCTATTCTTGTCTCTGGAATAGGCTCTTCTTCCTGCTGTTCTTGACTCAGTCCATTCTCATCCTAAGGACAAGAAAGCACAATAAGCAAAAGTGAAAAATGTCAGTCTGTCTCCTGGTGCTGTAATAAGCACTTAGTTTTGCCCGAAGAAAAGCCATCATGCAGAGAGAGATCAGGAAGCTTCTGATAAAAACACTTGCACTATTTCTGTGAAAGCAATCCAATGCAGCTTTTTATATGATGCTTAAAGCAATTTCAAATATCAGCACAAACTCAAGAAACCAAAGACAGTAAGTAAACAGCAAAAGAGCTGACATGCAGTTTTCAGCTAAGGATGGGATAATCTGGGATAGCTTTTCTCAGATTAAAATAATAATAAAATAATGTTTTTCAATAAAATATTATCAAACTCAATCAACGTTCCAGACCTCAAAGTGGAATGGCAGCTTATTGTTTCAAAAGTCACGCCTACTCACAATGGGCTGTCCTGGAGTTGGTGGCTTGTCTTCTCCATCACTCCCTGAGGAAATGTCATCTGCACCTCCAAACAGGTCCATGACATCTGCATGTTCTTCAGGAGAAAAATTACTATTTTAAATACATATATATGGAAACACACACACCTATATACAAGTGCAGAAAAAAGGATTAACGCATCCTTCATTCTTATCATTTAGAATCACCTACAAAGATTAAAAAAATGCTGATGTTCACGAAGCGCAGATTATTTTCCTATCTTGCAAGAAAATGCTTCCCCTTGTGTTTTCAAGCTGACAATTCAGGGTATGTTTTCCTGGAAAGACCCTATCAAATGCAAGAATCTAGCTGAAAAATTATGACAGAAGAATCAAGAGTCTAAGTTTGTCCTCAAGTTCATACAGTTTAAATACAAAGAAAAATTTATATATACATAAAAAAACTTTGTTGCATGTTTTGGAGATTTTACTTCTCATTAGAATCAACACCTTTTTCTCAGCTAACTACATGTCATAAAGAACAGTATAGGTTTTCTCAGGCTCTTCTGATCAGATACACCATGTCTTGGTATCTTCTGGCAACAGTGCATGAACCAGCACTCATAAAAGAAATGCTCTGTCTTTCACATAGGAAACAGACTGGCATAGCTAAGTAGGAATAATCAGCAGACATACAGCACGTATTTCCCCCTGCAGTGTTCTTGCTGTGCCATTTTGTTATTTCCATGGCACTACAGTTACTCCATATAGAAAAGCACTACAGTTACTCCATATAGAAAATGCTATCAACTGTATCAAGTCCCACAGCAGATGAATGGCATGCTTAAGATGAGAATTAAAAGACAAATGAACCAAAAGCCCGCAAAACAACCCCGCCATTTACCTTTCTGTCCTTCTGTATCACTATCCACCTCTGAGTCTGATGCAATTGGTTTCTTTCGCTTCATTCGCAAAACTTCATCCTCGCTATCGCTACCTCTTGCAGACTCTACCAAGGAGCATAATGACTCTCAGTAAATTAAGAATTTCGTTGCACATATTTCAAAATTTTTTGTAGTATTAAATTTGATTCAGATGAAAAGGAATTTAAATGGGCTTAAAAAAAGTTATAAAGATGACTGTAATTAAAAGCTATGTGATTAATGACTTTACATTTAAGTTGTAATCTTTTCAAGCCCCTATCAAGTAAACAACAAAGATCAAACCAGGCCAGTAAGAAGCAAATCATTACTACCGTATTTGGTCCTACCAGATTTACGCTCTTGTTCCTCCTCATCAGAGTGCTGGGCCCTTTCGTCATCATCAGAGTTCTGCATCTTCTCCTCGTCAGAGTGCTGGGCCCTTTCATCGTCATCAGAGTTCTGCATCTTCTCCTCATCTGAGGCCT
The DNA here is from genome assembly GCF_011077185.1 of Oxyura jamaicensis. Classification (NCBI taxonomy): domain Eukaryota; kingdom Metazoa; phylum Chordata; class Aves; order Anseriformes; family Anatidae; genus Oxyura; species Oxyura jamaicensis. The sequence continues at coordinate 1,930,074 of NC_048902.1, read as the reverse complement.
GTGGCCTCTCCTCCTCATCGGAGTTCTGCATCTTCTCCTCGTCAGAGTTCTGGGCTCTCTCCTCATCGTCAGACATTTGCGGCCTTTCATCTTCATCAGAGTTCTGCACTTTCTCCTCATCGTCAGAGTTCTGCTGCCTCTCCTCATCATCAGAGTTCTGCTGCCTCTCCTCATCGTCTGACTGATCACTCTTGTCCTCCTTGCCCCACTTCTCATCCTCTGAATGTGCCTTTTCAGAACCATCTCCCTCCGAATGATGACTGCCTTCATCTGATCCGTGCCCTCGATCATCCTCCTCATCATCGTGAGCAGCTTCTGAAGCGCTGTGCTGATCCACGTCTGACTGATCATTATCATCATGCTCAGAATGTCCTGAGGCTTCAGAGCGGTTGTACGATCTTTCAGAGTGGTTGTCGCTGCCTGTATGATGGGATGCTCCTTCATCCTCACTGTCATCTCCAAACAGTTCTTTATTACTAGGTTTTATTGCCTCCCTGTCATCGTCCTGGTCACTGTCGCTTCCAGAAGCGTTACTACCAGAGCCAGCGTTCTCCTGGTCGGAATCAGATTCAGATCCAGAGTCAGAATCTGCAAAACAGACATCACCCTTCAAACGTCAAATAAAACGTCCCTACAGGGAGCCTCACAAGAAGATGAGCCTCGATTAAAAAATAAAATAAAATAAAACAAAAACCAACAACAGAGATCTATAAAAAAGAATCATGTAAGTTACCTACGACAACAAAATAGAATGTGAAATGAAATGAAAGACATAACGAAACCTGACAGATGCCACATAAGGTCTCATCACCAGCTGCTATCTAGGATCCCAAAGATCAAAAGGAATAAGCAATTACACAAAACTTGAAATAGTGAGAATTTTAAATAAGCAATGCACACAGTTTACGAGATCTTTCAAGTCTGAGACCGCCGCCGTTCCTTCAGACAAAGGCAGCCCCCCTGCACCTCTCCTCCAGCCCGTTACCGCCGGCTTTGCAGAACAAGGCACTCCTGCCCCGTGCAGGAACTGGGACAGACGCTTCAGAAGCCCGACTTTAGCGGCGGGGAGCCTGCCGGGAGGCGCTCCGCCACTGCCGCTACTTTTTCACCAACACCCCGCTCCCCCCCCGGTCCCGGAGCGCCGCCAGCTGCGGCCGCAGCCGAGCCCGGCCGGGAACCAACGGCCTCACCGGCCCAAGAGGGCGAGCGGTAGCGGCAGGGCGGGGGAGGGACGGCGGCGGGGTGTGCCGGGCGGGACGGGGTCGGCGCCGCGCACCTTTCTGCTCGGCCTCCGAGTCGGCGTCGCTGCCGAAGAGCTCCTCCATGTCGGCCATGGCCGCCGCACGCGCCGCCGGCGCCGCGCAGTGACGCGCTCCCGCAGCGCCCCGCCAGCACCGCCCCCTCCCAACCCCCGGCTCGGTTCCGGTTACGGCGCCGGGCCCGCGCACGCGCCCTCCCCGCGCGGGAAGGCGGCCCCCGCCCCCCCCAGCCGCCATCTTGTGCCGTCGGCGCCGCCCCGCCTCGGCGTTGGGGGTTCTCGCGCGCTGCCTCGGGCGGCCGCACAGCCCCACGCCCCCACACGCCCCGCGGGTCCCCAAGCGCGAAGGGCCCGACGCAGGGTCCGCGCCCGTTCCCAGCCCTGCTCGGGGCTGTGTTTCTCCCCCAGAGCTGTTTAAGCACCCTCAGGTCACAGCCCAGCCACCCTTAGCAACGGTCTGGTTCAGGGCACGCGGAAAAGGAAAGCACTTTCCATCGCTGACAGAAAGCGACAGGACCTTGTCTCCTCCGCAGCTGCCCTCTGACAGAGCTGGATGAGATAGCGCAGGGCTCAAAGCTCTAGAGGAGGATGCACAAGGAGCCAGAGCTGCTTTGGAGAAAAGGGGACTGGTGTAACAGCACGGCACTTGCTGCCACAGCAAGAGCAAAAACAACACAGCAGAGCAAAATCAGGTAGAAAAGCATGAGGTGTAAGGAGAGGGGGGCTGTGCTGCCCGAGGCTCTTCCCTTCCCCAGCAAGCCCAGCTACAAGTGCTTGGCCCATAGCTGAGCTCCTGTAGCTCACAGGCAGACAACTGCAGCCAGCTTACCGCTGGAGAAGTATTGTGCAATATTTAAGGAAAAAAAAAAAAAAAAAAAAAAAAAGACAGTACTTTAATCATTCAACAAGTTTACTGTTTTACAGTCTGACAGCATATAGTGCTGATAAGCTAAAAACACTCAATTCATATTTCCTGAACGGAAATTTAAATTGAACACATGCTCGTTTGTAGCTTACAAACAGCCTAGTTTTCTTGACAGCTTGCATAATAGTACGTCTTTAAAATACAAGTAAATAGATAACTCTTTTAGAATATAGTCTATGTTTCCATGCTTAGATTGGAGCCAACAGAATCAACAGTATGTGGTCATTTGACTTCTGCATTAAGCCTGGAAAAGAATCTAGAAGAAAAAAGTACCACCTCTTTTGGAAAAAGACCTTGTGTTAACAGTAGCTAGCTATCAGAGTAATACCACTTCTACACTTCAAAACAAAGTCATGCACAAGATCTCACTACATCTTAAATCACAAATTCAACTTTAGACTGTTCACGATTCCTGGCTACAGACTGAATTCATTCATTTATTCCAAAAAGGTTATACGTTGTAGGCAGAGAAGTGATGTGTAACTGTTCCATGCACCATGCCAAGTGTCCTTCAACAATTTGGAGGGCCAAACTCTTCTGATTAAAGAGAAAAAAAAAGAATCTAAGCCCATTCTGACTATCCTGAAAGCTCTGACAAGCAGTGGAATACTTAGCTGCTGTCTGTAGAGCTAAACCAATTAAGAGAGGTGCTCTACTTTTGTCTGTGACAGGGCACCAGAGAGTTGCAACTTTAAAGCCAGTCTTTGACTGGAATATAAGCCATCAAGCAGCTAAATTTAATTCTATAAAGAAATAAGGAAGAGATTTTGTCTATTATTTCCATAATCCAGCCTTTCATTTTTCTCCTTCATCTTCAAACAGGCGATAATTGCATAACTTTGATAACAGTAAGATAAACCTCCATAAAATCACAAGTGAACAGATTTCATGAACATGTAACCCTTCAACAAATGAAGGAAAACATTACAGTCTGGTTTTTGACACAAAATGATTATGGTGCCTAGCAAGTAAAAAGTACAGTACAACTTTAGGCAACTCAGCACATGACATGCTTTGGCCATGTTTATACAGCTCTATCTGTAAAAGACACTTCGTTTGCAACTATATCCGTACTATAGAGGTACTTAAATTTCAAAAAATCTAAGAAGTTATTGACAATTTATAAAAGCCCAAACCAGAAGCCCTTTTTATTGTTACTACTCAGATCATTTCTAGTTGTTTCAAGCTTATAGTAAAGTCTTTGGTTCTAATACAGTTAATTCCAAATGGCTTTTCAGAGCACACATTTATTTGTAATTAGGCAATAAAAGGCCAATTTTGAAACAGGGAAAAATGTCATTCCATAATTACAAACCAGTTATATACATATTCATTGAAGGCACTGTAGTTTAGAATTCTCTGTACAGTTGCAATACAAGTGGATATCACCTCCAGAATAAAGCCTGTCTTTAAAATCCAAAATATGATTTGCAGCAAATTGTAACAGGGGCACAGCTTCAGAGGATTTCTCTGTTGAATTTCTATAGTACATAATCCAATGCAAAAAATCCCAGTCCTTTCCATTGCCTATATATAAAACACTCATCGTATTATGATCCTTCAATGAAAAACAGTTGTCAGTTGAATTCTCTGTTGCTATAAATATAGCTGAGCAATCCTTTAGTTGTGAGTTTATGATCTCATGACAGCATTGAGTAATCTAGTACAATACAGTTCACACAGACCCACACCAAAAGGCCTCAGATTTGTGTTATTTCAAAGAAGTCTACTGTGATTATGCACAGAAATTGAAGCGATTCTTGTGGCCTTAGATATAAAACTTGAAATACTTGAATAAGTACTATGACATACAAATATGACACTGCATATTGGTTAATTTCTGCAAGTCTTATGTCCCATTTCAACATCAAGACATCAGTAGAACAAAGATCCTTTCTTGAAAGTGTTGCTTCATTGTTTCATTAAAAAACGACAGATTTCTAGGAAGCACTAATATTTTAATGCAACAGCTTGAAAAAAGGATTTTTCAATTTTCCACCAACTCAGGATTCTGATTTTACTGATGAGGTTGCTTTTCACCATACGAAACTGTGCAGAATTTAACAAATGCATGTCCCCTACTTCTAGAGAAGTTCATACTAGTTACACATGTAGATAAGGATTTTTAAACAAAGAACATAAACTAAATGCTGATGAGCACATGATAGCAGTCTAAAAACATCCAGTTTAGATACAGAGCAAGATACAGTTAAAGGACATTTTTTAAAGAGACTTTTGGGACTTATGTCTAGTAAAAAAAGTCACTTTGAAAGGCTTCTACTTTTTTGGCAAGGCTCCCATTTTCTTCTTTCTCCTTTTTTTAATCGGTCCCTCAAATCTCTTGGGAAAAAGGTCTTTAGACAATTTATTTTTGCTTGCTTTTAAGGGATGTTTACACTTAATCACAGTACCGAGAATGAACCAAAAATAAAAAAGAATCACAAATAAAAGTTGTGAAAGATTTCTCTTCAGTGCATATGAACAAGGATGAACAGCTCTACACAATGAGTCCAACTATTGTGTGATGAATCCCTTGCTACTAAAGCATTGTTCTCAAGAATATACACACACCTCCATGTAAATAAGCACCCCTAGATTTTCTGACAACCATTTCAATTGGGTCATTATCTGCCCAATGATCTTGAGTGTCCCATTCTTTGGCTACAGACAATTATACCACTGATTCGTGATTACATTTTTACTAGAAAGCACAGCCGAGGTCCTGAAATACAAAAAAGTTCTTTAAAAAAACAACCAAAACTATGTTACAGAGACTGGCGCAGTTACAATGTGTCAATCTGAAAAAACGTGGTATATACCAGCAGATTTTTAATATAGCTTTGCTTTAAGAGGAATGGGGTTTCCAGTCTTTTCCCTTCTAACCTAGATAAATGTAGTCCAAGATTGCCAAAGCCCACAGTGAGGAGCACGCCTTGAAGACCCTTGAAATCTCCATGTAGTTTTAACAAGATCTACTGGCTGTCTCCTTCAACCCTTCTCTTGCGAACTGTAACAAAACAAACAAAAATATTTTAAAATGTTATTATTGTAGCTACATTGTGTATTTCTAACATAACTTTCTGCATAACATCTCATGCAGTACAATCTAAAGCAATTAACATTTAGGATTATCCACCATTTAAGCTTATGTTTTAGCAGTGCTTGTTGTATTACCCATAAACAGATTCAAATATTCGTGAGGAGTCTTACAGGAAACGTTAATCATTTTACATTTAGTAAGCAGAGTTAACAAGTTATTCCTTTTTTTTTTATATTGCCATTTTCTAGTGGTGGACAACTAAGTTTACATGGCTTCATAAGAAACAATACAAGACTTTCAAACTACACCCGATAAGATTTATACACATAGCAAAAAAACACCCAAGATGTTATGCTTAACATGAGCCTAAACCATTCAATTTATTAATTAAAAAAAATCAATTGTCAGAGGTGCAAGAGCAACAAAAATCCATGAATAAAATCACTGATGCTCACATGCTGCTTAGACTTAAGAACATGTAAGATTCACTGAATGACTGGAGTTTTGCAGTTTTATCTCTTACAAATGTTTGCGATTTGAGTTGATCTTCCTGAACTTCAGATCAAAGAGAAGGAAAGCTATTTTGTTTCCCCTCCCACCTCCTGTCACAAGAAATGCTTAAAATACGGTCTAAAGAAAAAGAAATGTAGAATCATATCAGAATTTGATTCTTTATAAAGCCAACATGTTGCTTTTTTGGAAAGTAGCCCACAGTTGTTGTTTTTTAATTTCAATTTCAATCCAAATATTTTTCAGCAGTGACAAATTCTGCATGCCTGTTTTCATCAAGTTTCAGGAATGGACGGAAGAGTTTCCAACCTTAAACTTCTCCAGTCATGCAGTTAAGGGCAGTATGTACACAGTTTCAGACAAACAAGAAAAGGGAAGTAGTACAACACAGTGCAGACAAGGGAGAAATACTTCTTTGGTATATAAAGAAGAAACATACAAAGACAGAAATGAGAGGCTTTGAACATCTCAGTTTTCAGTGCTTGATACCCAACTGGGTACTCAGAGTAACCTGTCTCTGTAGCTTCAGGGCTGGAGAGACGAAAAGGTATTTGCAGAAACTTTTACTCGTATAGTCCAGACTAAGAAAGCAAGGGAAAAAAGGCAAGATATCAATAGAAACATAGATTTCTATCAAACACTAAAATGAGAACAAGCCAAAAGAGAAACCATGAAGGGGAGACACTCCTGGAGCGCAATGACAAAAAAAAAAAAAGGTTGAAATCCATTTTGAGAAACATTTATGCATATCTAAGCACCTTCATTTTCTCTCTCTGCTCTGTTATACCTGTCACAGCTCCTCTCTCTCAGTGCTATTCTTCACTTTAAACTTTACTGCAAGGGGAAGCAGATCTGTAAACCAAATTCCAACTTCCTATTTTCTATTAGAGGGAATTAGAGCTCTTCCTCCGCTAGCTACTTCTACTGTTGAACTGCCTGGCCCATCTTCACACCAAAGAGACGTGCAATCTGTAACACATCACAAAGTATCTAAAGTGACAAAGTTTAATGAAATGGAGTTTTAAAACATAATTCTATTAAATTGATAGACCACATTATCTTGTCATAGCTGAAAGCTTCAAGCATTTGACACTATTACACGAGTGCTTTCCATTCACATGCTACACTAGTCACCAATTTTATCATAGAATCATAGAATCATAGAATATCCTGAGTTGGAAGGGACCCTTAAGGATCATCAAGTCCAACTCTTGACACCGCACAGGTCTACCCAAAAGTTCAGACCATGTGACTAAGTGCACAGTCCAATCTCTTCTTAAATTCAGACAGGCTCGGTGCAGTGACAACTTCCCTGGGGAGCCTGTTCCAGTGTGCAACCACCCTCTCTGTGAAGAACCCCCTCCTGATGTCAAGCCTAAATTTCCCCTGTCTCAGCTTAACCCCGTTCCCGCGGGTCCTGTCACTGGTGTTAATGGAGAAAAGGTCTCCTGTCTCTCGACACCCCCTTACGAGGAAGTTGTAGACTGTGATGAGGTCTCCTCTCAGCCTCCTCTTCTCCAGGCTGAACAGGCCCAGTGACCTCAGCCGTTCTTCGTACGTCTTCCCCTCCAGGCCTATCACCATCTTCGTAGCCCTCCTCTGGACACTCTCCAACAGTTTCATGTCCTTTTTATACTGTGGTGCCCAGAACTGCACACAGTACTCGAGGTGAGGCCAATTTTCTGCTGTTCCATTGAGTTAGGATTCTAACAGATAAGTTCCAACAAAACCGACTGCAGCAAATAAAGGTACCACTGCTACCATCTACCCTAAGAGAGGCAAGGAAGGCACCTGTGTATTAACAGAGCTAAGGAAGAGACAAACAACCCCATCCCAAGCTCTGCACATGACAGTACGTTCACTCTCCTTGATCAAGCCTTCCAAATGAGACTGGGTGTACAGGCATGGAGGAAGGCATCTCACAGTAATAAATTCAAGTACTGCCTTTATTCAGATAAGATTAGTCTCTTTAATCAAAACTGTAATTTTTCCTCCCTTTGCCACAACTCATCTGGAATATGAATGGTCTTATTGTTTCGTGACTATGACAAAATCCTCAACTCGTACACCTGGACATCCTGAAACAACATAAAAAAAGAACTTTGAGCAGCAACAGAAGAGCAAGAGTAAAGCACAGGAGAAATCTGAAACTTGTATTTTTCTATCCTGGTTATATCAACAGAAAACCTGAAAAAAAAAAAACACCTTTAAAATTTGTGTCACACACATCATTTGAGTTACTTTCTACTAACAGGCCTTACCCAAATCATTATTTTTTGTTATAGCCGCAGCTGCCCTGGCTCGAGGTCCCTGTTGTGTGAAATGGTATCCAAATTTAAGGATCTTGGTGTTTTCTTCAAGCATTTTGGCAATTTCTACTTCTGCAAGCGTGCCCAACTGCTGCCTCTAATAAAAGATACATAAAGATAGTAGAGCTTAGGTGTTTTCACTCATAAAAAAGAAATCAATACTCTCATCATATTAGTGAATAAATATTTCTTTTTTCATTAGTCTAGAAAGCATAAGCTCGTAGCCTGTTTGTGCACTTTAAAGCACATGGAAGCACAGAGGTGACCAGGAATAGCCTTCAACTAGATGCCCACGACAATCTTCAAGGCCAACGTGCGCAGGATTAAAATATTTAAAAGTAAAATATTTTAGAACATTTATCACAAGAAGTATTCTAAAAATACTCAACTAGGACAGACAGTGCATGAGCACTGATTGTCATTATATTACCATAACCTCACTTACCTGATTATCAATTTTGATCTCTGTCAATGTTTCATTGTCTTTCAGTGCATCAACCAGTGCCAAAATTCCAACTCCGGTGATGAAGTTTGATTCTATGTTTAAACTTTTTAATTTTGTGTTTACTCTCAGCATATCTGCAAGAGCCTTTGAATGAAAGGAAGCATCATTAAACTTTTTAATTGTCCTATAGTACATCACAGGACACTGCAACGACAGGTTCCACTAACTAGTTCAATAGGAGCAACATGTTCACAGATACATAGTGTAACTTTGCAAGCATTCAATTTCTGAGACAATTTGAGAAGTGAATCTTCTGGCATATCTGATTTTTTTTTTAATATCTCTTAGTCAAGAAAAGGCTCGTCTTACCCCTGCTACAAACTAAAAAGCTACATGGAATGTAAATTTTCTGAAATTAGCATATTGGACCAATTCCATTTGTAAGCCTTTGCAGCATACAACGAAAATGCAAACTGCTAAGTAAAAGCCAAAGAAAGGGGGGGGTTAATCAACTGAAAGGAGAATTAGATACAGTTAATTTGTGAACAGAAGATCTGACTTTCAAAATGCTTGTGTCTACAGATTTGGTGGGAAGCAGTACAAGTCAATGCCCTGAGCACAGTATTAGTATGTAGCTGACAGGACAGACACTTCTGTGGAAATGGCATATACCCGATCTTGTCTGAGAAAATAAAATAAAAAAATAAAAAAAAGGTAGCTGCTGAGGCTTACTATCATAATTTTTTTTTTTTTTTACTGAGTCACAATGCAAGAATAATAATAAAAAAACCACACCCCAAAAACAACCCGCTACATTTTTATTACAAATGTTTCAGTTCCACTGAAAAGGAACTTTTTTATTGACCCAAAACAATGTTTTCAAATGTTCATTTGTTCATTTACAACTGAACATTTTAAAAGTAGTTTTGTTTCCAATATGCAGCTAAAAAAAATGCAAAGGATTGTTCCAGAAAAACAGTTAGTGCTGTTTTCTTACCTCTTTATGTTCAAAGAAGTAAGGAACCACTTTTGATTCAGTACAGAAAAACAGGACCAGATAATAAATACTTAGGTTTCAATTTAGTCAAATACCTTTATATGCCAATGTCTTGAGCTAAACTTCAGTACCAGGGAGATCAGGGAAACAGGTTTTTTATAACTCTCTTCAACCAAAACTCTACTTAGGTGAAAAAAATGATGAACGTTTTCAGTCTCAAACATGTTTCCTTTCAAGGTAATTTTGAATATACTATTACTTTTCATCCCATGAACTAGTAACTATACAGTCATGAAAGAAAGAAAAACAAGGAGGTTGCTATCGAAATTAAAAATTAGGGGGAAGGTCTGGCCAAAAAAAAATCTCGTTCATCTCATGCATCCAATGCATTGCTACATACCATCAGCAAGTAATTGTTTACCAACTTTGACATAGCAAAGGTTTGTTATAGTAACCATACTATTCAGCATGAAAGAATTTAATCATTTACATCCCTGTATATAAACAGGGTTTGATTCACTCCAATCCCTTACCATCATCTTTCAGTCCTAGCTTCCCTTGCACCCCACTTATGCAAGTTTGCAAGAGTACTTACAACAGCAACAGGATCATTACTTCGGGTGGCCGCAAGGCTAAAATTCTTTACATGCGTGTTGGTTTCTAGGGCTTTTGCAAATTCTTTCAGCGTTGGAATTGGTATGTTCTTGAATTAAAAATAGCATTTCAGTCTCTTGAGATACAGAAGTTTAACCCCAACCCTCCACCCCCCAACTTCTTCTAGTGCCTGATTCTCTTCCCAGCACAATGCGCTGTTATCTTAACAGTTTCTGGTCTCCTGCAGCCTCACAGTACAGGCTTAGGCACATAGCAGAGCGACACACAACATGCAGTGGCTGTTAGAGTCACCAGTTCTATAAAGCAAAATCACCTTTACTACATCTGTGCCATTGCCACAATAGAAGTATTAAAATATTTAGCTGACATTTACTTGAACTGAATGTTCTGCTTCCCATCAGTATCAAGCTAACCTCTCACAAATACATTTAGAGCTTTAAACTGGTGAACCCAATAGAATTCTATTCTGTGTTCTATTAAGAATAACTCCAGAGTTTGCTAATTTACTGTTTCATTGTTTTTACAGTGTAGTAGCAACAAACTGTAAAAGGAATAATTGTGGATAATTAACAAAGGTAGCAAGTTTCTCTGTTTATTATAATAGTAATTTTGTTTTGTTACCTTTTTAGGCATTTATTTTGGCTAGTACTTCTCTGTGGTGTTCTTAAACCATGTATTTCATTTACTTCCTTCAGTAAGAGCAACAACTGGCCTAGCTTGCTTGTGAGACAGGGCAGAAAGCAGTGGTAGGCTGCTAGCTGCAAGTCAGGAGTGGTATAGTTCTGTTTTCTTTCATGCAAATATAGAAGGAATTTCGGTCATGTTTAAAAACACAACTGTTACACTTATGAGCTGCTAATTGCTGACTGCTCTTTTGTACAAAAATCAGAAAGATGTTAGTACAAACGCCACTTTGTTTGCAGTAGCAGTAACTGAGAGCACATTGCTTCATAAAGCTCAAAGAATTCAAAGAAGTAGTTAACTTCATGATGGTGAGCTGCTGGAAATGTCACCAGCTTGGCAGCAAGAGAAAGCTGAGCTGGCAGTAAGAAAATCTGAGGTTTTTAAGTACGCTTTTGGCAAAAGACATCAGGATGGCTTAACAGTTTAGCTGCAGGTTTCTGGTCTGAGATAACATACACTGCTCTACTTAAACTAAATCCACCATGCGCCCTTATAGTTTTACAACTTTACAACAAGTGTCTTCTACAGAGAAAAGGCAACATATATATTGCATGCTTCAGGCAATTACCTTAATATTATTTAGATTAACTTCAACAAGACGGGAATCGTTATCTTTAATCCTCTGCAAAGTTTCCTCTACATTTGTGGGATTTGGCGGTTCATCAAAAACAGGTAACATTTTTTCACCTTTTACTATATCTGAAAAGAGAAACAACTTTAATCAAACAGCTCGCTGTGAACAAGTGATGCATATACTAAGTACTTACTTTAAAGACTATATCACCAGTCTTTACATCCTCTCTCCCCCCTCCCCAGGAAAAACACCACCCCTTCCTGACCATATTTTCATAAAGTACAATTCTCTTCCAATGGTCCTCGCAGCCTTTCTGCTCTCCTTGCACACCAGTTTTTTTCAGAAAGCACAAGGGAGTTTAATGACAAACATACATATTAAACCTGAAAGCCAAGGCACACAAACATATCTTTGTGCCCACTTTTATCCCTCCAAAAAGTGAATTAACTGCAGAATAGATTTTAGTGTGCATACATACATTTCCAGTCTTGCCAGAAGTCAACTAGAAATATTGTAAGCATTTCCCACTTAAAACTGAATATTCCATCAAAAATGCTAGTGCAACAGAAGATAGTTAATGCTATAGTAGCTGTGTGCAGTACAAAGAACTCATTTATTTAGCACTTGTGTAAATACTTACTTGAGAAGCTGTCTTTGTCTACCCCATTACTGCTTCCTACTACATCACAGAACTGATTGTTTGTTATCAAGTTGGACATTCCCAGTATAGCTGTAAAAGGGAAAACAGTTCTTTTAAATAACAACAACTAACGTCTGTAAAACACCAGATCACAAGAACAATATGCTATTGAATCTCTTAATTTTAAGAAAAGTAGAAAAACTCCTTTCATTAATTACAAACTTTTTAGTTAGATTTCACATCTTGGAAAGCTTCAGCGTCACCACGTTCAGGCATCATAGTTAAAACTGTAGGTCAGTCAAAAAAATCTTGACCAAAGCTTCAGGAATACAGGCAGGTACCAACATATATGCATGTACAAAAAAGCAGTAGTGTACATGTTACAAAAAGCAGCCAGTCTAAGGAATAAACCAAAAGGTTTTGAGTGTAAAACTTGGGCACCTTAAACCAAAGTAATCCACTTTCTTACATGCTCTTTAAGGTCCCCTTCCAACCCAGACCATTCTATGACTGTATAATAGCCCAAATCAATAAAGATGTTATGCTACAAGCAGACTGGTATATACCATGATCGAGTTTCTACCACAGCTGTGACTTCATATAGTTGTATTTCAGATAACAAATACACTGTAACACACCAGCCCATTCACACTTCAAAAAAGGAAAAGAAAATTGGAAAAAAAAAAAAAAATCCAGACCACTAACCTGCAAGGTCACATAGTTCTGTGTCTGTGGCACTAGTCAAGGCTTCCTCCAGTTCTGGATCAAGAGCAATTTTTTCTTCTGCATACGACTGCACAGGCTTTTGCTTGGGGATAAATATTTTCCCTGCAGGAAAGAAAATGAGAAGTCTGATATTACTTTCTATTATATAGCTACTTATCTTTAAACTCTTCTATACATAAGGAGTACATACAACACTTAGAAAATCCTGAAAAGAACAGTAAGGGCAACGTAAAGGAATGAGGTTTCTCCTGTTTGATCTTGAAAGTCAAAGATGAGGAAAGAGCATAAACAGGAACATAATGGTAATCAGGATCACAAATTTTAGTAGTCTGTATCATGACTCCAATCTTGTTTGTTTCTCCTAAGTATTAGAAAGTAAGCCTACATTATACATTTTAAACAGCCTATGAAAAACTGTCATCCAAAAAGTTTACCATTGCTGGAAAACAATGACTGATACATTGAACTACATCGAGGGGAAAAGGGACCCAGGCAGAGCTGTAACTTGAGAATGTCAGAGAAATAAGGTATGAAAGAATCATCTGAAATCATGGACCTGAGCATTCACTGCAGTTTTGCAGCAGATACCAGATTTCTGATTTCAGATATTTGCTCAAATTTGAAGATAAAAAAAGGCAATGCCTGAGCTGCTTAAGAAAGCCATGGACTTGTGAACAGCAGAAAACAGGACGGTAATTTGTGTCATCTCTAACACAAACTGCCAAAGACACTACTTTCCAAATGATAATTAGACAAAAGACAGGTCACAGAAAATTCAGTGAGAAAAAGGTGCAGAATATAGCATCACTACTGCTCCAACTTCTTAGTCATTAGACAGGTAAAGGGAAAACTTATGTTAGGGCACATGCATTATAAAGAGGTGTAGGTACACAGTGTAAATCCTGCGCGTGTCTTTGGCTGAAAAGTTAGGGCAAGAAACCATGATATAAGACAACTATTCTAACAATTATTCTGAAAGAGCTCAGCTTTGAGTGCTATAGAATTAGCCTTTCAGAGCAACACAAAAGTTCACAGCTGCATAAGAAAGAACAAATTAACGTGGAAAGGAAAAGCTTTGGTACTGGATGACTGAACAGAACTGATACATTCGATAAAAGTAATTCACAGCTAGGAAACTTCAATCTAACCGTATTAGTTATTCAAAGTTTTTGCATATAAAGAAAAAGGGATTGAAAGTGAGATAACACTATGAAAACAATACATTTAGCAGATAGGCCCTGGTCTGATCGTTTTGCCCTAGCACACTGCATCTTACTAAAGCAAAGCGTGGTGCACCTCGGCCATTGCAATCCCGGGACAGCACCTGGCGTATGCACAGCACAAGCACAAGCCTGAGCCACCAGAAGCCAGAACTGCAGGACCTGGCTTCCCACTGCCTTTAATTATTTCCCAGGGTAGGAGGTGACACCAGTAGCCTCCCTGTGAAGTCCCAGCACTAATTTGGAAACACATCCTCCTGTATGCACAGCTAGAGCGCACTGCCACAGGCTCCCACGGGCCACGCCAGCCTGTCCCCATGGGGCGACAGCAGCCGCCCTGCCCCAGAACGAGCCCAGCTGGGCAGGAGCCAGAAGCCTTGCATTTTTTTCCCTCATGCTGCACACAAGTGTATCTCATTGCATGTTTGGACTAAGCCTAAATTTAGTATTTTTAAATACCTCCTAGTGACAAGAAACTTTATAGGGGTATGTCAGTTTTAATTCTGGGTAAATTCTGACAAACCTGGAGTTTGGTCTCACCATTTCTGGAGCCAACTGATGACAGCTTCCGTGTGCTACATCAAACACAAACAACTCCACCCATCCACCTTTCCTCCCTCTCCAAATCCACACCCTTGATTACAATAGTTTGTGGTTAATTTACTTTTTAAAGGAAGTCTGGCATCACCTCTAGCTATCAGTTTCTTCTTTTCAACAAGAACAGTCTGATGACCAAGATTTGTTGCTAGCAACACAGTATTTTTGTTCCTGAGTTGCTATCACTTTGGAAAGTTGTATAAATGGTCATTATCCATATTTAGAAGCAGAAAATAGATCTCCTTACATAACTGCACTGATTACAAACAGCAGCTGAAAGCAGCTGACATGCATTGCCACAGATTCCTTGGTTCCGGTGGCCAGTTTAAAGGAAACAATGCTTGTGGTAATTCAGTATTAATATAAAACCTTCATAAATTGAAGGCCTAGGTGATAAATGTGTAAGATTACTTTGATATAATGGACACAGTACATCTTCTACCCATGTAGAATTTACCAGCATCACCTACTAGGGAAAGAATAACTTTCAGCTTAAGCTGAAATTCTCAAAAGAGGTATGAGGACATTCAGCAAGGTTTCCACCAGCCTCCGAAGCACAGCACAGACATGACCTAAAGCCTTTGTCATCTACATTTGTGGTGTTTTCCCTCGGTAATTCAGATTAGTGAAAAAGGTGAGGCTCTTGGAGTACAGGAAGGAAGAGAAGGAAACAGTGAGACTGAGTGCCGGAGCCTTCATCCATGCCACCTGATTTACAGCATCAGAACATTTCATGCTCCTTTTTCCAAACTAAGCTGGCTTCTGTGAGCACTACATGACTTCTGTCTAGAAACGCAAAAACCACAGGCTATCTTAAACATTCTTGGACACCTCAGTCATGCAATTTAATAACCAGTCTTTTCAAAAAATAAACACCTATACTTGTAAAACAAACAAACAAACAAAAAAACTTACAAGAATTAAAATCAATCCACGTATTCTGAGATTCCAATGCATAGAGTATTCAATTAACTTCGCTGTTAAGGTTTCTCATTCACTTTCCCCATGAGAAGAACCACACTTTGCAAGAAAGTGAGCAAAAAACCCACAACCCAAGCAGGTACAGATTTGTGGCAACAAGTGTCTGCATAGCAGCCTAAGAAAATATTTTACAAAAAGCATTGAATGATGCTTTCTGACCTTTTGAGATTACTTTGAGCAACTTAAAATCAAGGATTCTTAAGTTTTCAGAATTCAGGACAGCTCTAGAGTTGATGCTTAGAGCTGTTTTTCAACGTGCATCTAACAGTGCAGCATAAGCATCTGAAGAACAGGAATCTGCTTTAGCAGTACTGTGGGATCTCTCCCCGGTCTTCACACCCGTTCTTGACTAAGCCATCTGTTCTGTTTCTTTTGGAAAGAAGTCCAGGAAGGAATCTAGTTACCGTCTGCAGATCTGCACTAATGCTTTAGCGCCACTGACACTTCAGCCCTATTGCTAACAATCCAAATTATTTTTTGGATTTCACAATCCTCTTCATCTTTTCAAATCCATTCATTTATGGCTCCTCTTCCCTACCTACACCCTATCACACAGCACCCACCCACAAAAACTGCTACTTTTTCTGATGTTAAGTAATTTAGCAATGATGTTAAGTAATTAAGTAAAGTTTCTGACGTTAAGTTTCTAATGTTAAGTTTCTAATGTTAAGTAATACTTAAATTCATAGGTTAGAAACTTCAGGTTCTAAACATTTGCTTCCTAAAAGACTAACTTTATCCATATGAGCCTGACTCTTAAAATAATCTTTAAGAAAAAAGAAAAGGTAGCATATATATTTCTTTAAAAAGCAAAAAATGTTAAAAGCTGCTCCCTGCCAAAGGAGCTAATTACAGCAACTCCAGGCACGTGAAGTGGGTCAGGAGCAGTTTTTGTTATAGAACAGGTCACACCCTTGTATATATAATCTCTCATTCAGTGGCTTCATCTTGTCCTAGCCCAGAGTTCAGAGATTCACAGCACGTACATGTGAGCAGGGAGCAGGTCCTTCCCTGCTTCTAGGAACAGACACTTCAAAAAAGAAGACCCCTGTGTCTCTGGGGACAATGATCTAACTCAAGGTCTGCTGCCAAGGCAGTTTGGAGATTTCCTCCCTCCCCTTACTGTAAGCTTTTTTTTTTTCTTAAATACACATCTGCACAGCCCATACAATGAACAGCGTTCTTGCCTCTGAAGGGGAACTCTTCCAAACAGCAGGGATTTGATCACATGAAGAAACATGACAGCCTCCTTGCTCTTCAGCCAGCAAGGATACCGCAAAGATTAAGCAATACAACATAAAAGGCAAATTTCAGAGATGTTCACATCATTTCTGTAATAATTACATATTCAGGTTCTTTATAGCTTTAGCTAACACTTTAAATGATGCACATCTTGGAATCAATTCACAGGCTTCCGTTGCAACAGCGTCAACTTTCAGTTTCAAGTTACACACTGCTGTACTCCAAAGGCAGAAAAGGCGGATGATGTCTACTAAGTGTACTAGACACACGCACGCAGTATCTAAGATGGGACCAAAAACCTTGCAAAAGGCAGGTGCGCTCAGCATGGCCACTCATTTCTTATGGCTGGCACTGTTCTCCCAAACCTCACAGTCCAGGAGGCAGCAAGCGACCACGAGCAGCAGGCCAGAACAAATTCCAACATCAGTGCGGCAGCACTCTGATGTGGAAAAGGAATACGCATCACCTGAGGACAACCTCTTCTCATCAGTGACTTCACGAAGAGCAAGCAACAGCTAACATCCTACATAGCATGCGTTCACCAAAAATTAATCAGTCCAGAAACTGTTAATCCTCACACCTCATCAGCCACCAGTTCTTACCATAAGACAGGCTTGTGTTCGCTGACTTGCTTTTGGGTACAA
This sequence comes from Oxyura jamaicensis, assembly GCF_011077185.1. Lineage (NCBI taxonomy): Eukaryota > Metazoa > Chordata > Aves > Anseriformes > Anatidae > Oxyura > Oxyura jamaicensis. The sequence continues at coordinate 1,912,667 of NC_048902.1, read as the reverse complement.
GTTAATATTAATTTTTTGTAATTCAACTTACGAGCAATGTCCTTAGTACTGAGGAAACGGAACGCATAGCTGTGAGTTAGAAAACTGTTTAACATTAAGGCTGGCGTATCACATGTTATTTTGTTCCAGTGCTCTTGTATGGAGAACGTCAATTTGACAAGTTGTTTCTTCAGCGCTCCTACAGGACATTAACTTCATTTCACAACACGCAGGACATTTCCTTTAAAGCCCAGTGATTGAAGGGCAGGAGGAGAAAGCAGCACCCCAAGTCCTGCTGCTGCAAACACAAATGGTGGCTGAGAGCAACACAAGCTGACGGAGCAGGTCCGCACAAAAAAGCTCCAGCCACGTGGTACCAGCCTAAAATATCCTCGGTGTGACAGAGCAGAAAAAGTTAAAGCTTTATGAAAAGCAAACCCAGACAGAACACAGCCTGGCAGAAACGCTGAGGGAAAAGCAGAAGAGTAAGTTACAACGAGAGGAGCACAGAGCCCAGAAACACAGAGCCTAGTTCATCCAGTATTTTGCTAGAGCCTACGCAGCAGAAAGCATGCCACAAACGCCAGACACGTTTCTGCCCCGTATCGGTTGCAGTGATCCCCGCGCTTGGGGCCACGCGCAGCAGCAGGACAGCGGGACAGCATGGCTGGCTGCGCCTCGCCCGCTCAAGTCTTCGTGCCGTGCTCACGGACACGGACTGAGACAACACCAGTGCTGTTGAAATTATCACATCGGTTTCACAAATCTCTTGCTTGAATTATTTTTCAGGCAACAATGCTTTACTGTATGGTTCAACACTTAATTGGAACGGAATGTGACCGAAGTCATTAAATCCTGTTTAAAAACAAAGTATGTTTTGAAGGATGCTTCTAGAAACCAAGCCAGAAAAATACAATATAACAATTTAGGGATTGTGAGGCTTTGCGTTTCTTTAGCACTGCTCGTCTCACTACGTCAGGACACTTGTGCACCTTCCACATCTCGCAGCACAGAAAAAAAAAGTTCCAAAGCACCGGAGAAGTCAGGGCACCTACCAGAGAAGGGGATGCAATACTGTGTCACTAATACATTTTAACCCAAAATGACTTAGGCCCACTGGAAGAGAGGATTTTGATTTACGCTGCAGTAAGGAAACAAGGTCACCAGGGCTGGCAGCAAGCCAGGATGTCTGAAGCCAACCCAGGGTAAGCTCCTTCGATGAACCCGCAGCCACCATGCTGACACCAGCCCTACTGAAACATGAAAAGGAGAAGGAAGGAAGGGTTTCACCCCTCTGTACCCCAAGAAAAAAATTACAGACCAAATTAGATCAGTGAGACCAGCTAGGTATATGGAAACATGTCAGCAAAGCCTGAACCACAGAAATGGCACCAAGAAGGTGGCTGCAAATCCAGCCCATCTCTCCCTCAAAACCTTTACATCTGAAGATTAGGATTGTCAGTTTTCTTCTAAATCAGCAGGATAACCAGAGCTCCCCTCCTCCCCCCGTTCCACAACTTGCTAGTTTTTCTCCACGCTGCATTTACCTCACCAAACAGAAGAGTTGTAAACTGGCTTTTTTTTTCATTTTAACGTTAAACGAAAGCACATAAGAACATTTTTCACCCATAGAGAGCTCTTATCCTCATCAAGAAAGAAGTTTTACTCCATTCCCTCTCCAAGTTTCACACCTAGATGAAAGATCATGCTTTCTTGATTTACCTAAAGTTACACAGACCTGCAGTTTCTGCAAAAAAATGGACACAAGCACAGCAGCAGGTCAAAGCTGAACTACAGAGTTTTCAAGAGGGGAAAAGAAAAGATTATCCTCCACCTACTCTGCAAGGCAGTTAGTCACCTTGCCTCTTCCCCCATTTAACAGAGGCACGGATTTCCACACTGAACATTTGTTTCCACATTTTTAGTTTTGATGAAAGTAAGCTCATTCTCCATGTAATTTTCTCTCTTTATGGTACTAAAAAAATAGTAGAAGTTACTCTGTAAATAAATCCTCTTTAAACAATACATGGATTTTTACTAACTAAGCTCGCATGACATATTGCAACATCCCGCCTGCTGTTTAGTAATACTTCATTACATAAAGGAAATGACATTTGATCTTTCTTAACCAAGATGTATATTACAGCTGGACCCTTCTACTTTTCTACGTGATTCTCACAGATTTTGACAACCAAAACAAGTAGTTCTGCTGTGTGCATGCATACATAAGATGGCTTTAAAGCTGGCTTTTCTTTTTGCTTGGGCAAAACAATGAAGTGCTAATTAGAGGAAATCCTCCTCAGCCAACCTCAGTCCTGAAGGGGCTGAAAGGGATTGCCCACCACAAGACACAATGCCACAGGGACACTTGGACTCACACACTAGACCATTTGGCCACCTCCAACACACCAGCAGATCTGTCAGGCAAGGATCAGGCCAGAGAGGAAGGGCAGAAGCGCGCGCAGGACCACGGGTCCTCGCCTGCAGAGGCAGCAAGGGAGGGAGGACCAAAACGCTGCTGTGTAGGTGCCTCCCTCCACTCTTGGCACTCAGCAATACCCAGCATCATCCTTCATGCTGTTACTCGTACAAAGTCAGGAAATGACTGCTCCCCTGTCAGCAACCAAGTGCCACAGCTGTCTCTCAACAAAAGCAGTGTTGAACTACACAATTAAGGCAAATCAGAGTGCATTAAGGAAGTAGGACAGAGTGTGTCAATGAAGTGAGAATCTCTGTATTCCTTCAGGAAAAAGAGATGGGTGTCAAGCGATAGTTATCTGTACAGGCAGAGAAAATGCAAATATCCACACAAAAAATTCACTGCACAATCACGTATACAAATTTAGTAGACAACTGAAGATGCAGGTTTCAAATAAGCAGTGATTCACAAGACATTTCAGTAGAATTAAAGGGTTTGGCAACAAACCCTTAAGAAGAGAGGGACAATTCCTAAGAGGAGCCTATTCATCTCGGGCAACTGGAATACAGCTTATAAAGCAATTTTCTCAAGTCTTACTTGAGAGTCAGCAGATCTGACACGGTGCTGGGGATGGTTCAGACAAGCTAGGATTTACAAGCAGCACGCAAACGCTGTGGCAACAGCTAAAGCCTCTGCCTCTGCATGTGTCCAGCACAGGACTGGGAGTTCCTGCCCCCCTACCTTGATTTACTACGTCCCACTGCTAAGCTTAAGAACTCATTTGTGGAAGTAAACAAACAAATAATCTATTCTTACAACACTTAAGATGTGCATTCTTTTTTTTTCCCTCTTCTCCTGAAAATGAAAGTAATTTCTGTCAAGTCAGTGAGACTAGAATCCAAAAGAAAGATTTAAAATTCCAGGCTTTAATATGTCCACTTTACTGGGTCATGGTTTCCATGGCTTTTAGACTACAAGTCACTGCCAGACTTCAAAGCTTTCTGCAATGTTAAGTATGTAAATAACCAATAACAACTATGCAATCTTATTAAAACCTTTCATGAAGGAGACTAGGAAGACAACATGGCTCCATAGACCACTTGCCTGGCCTTATCAGTCTACAGCATCTTTGATCATTACTGGGTATCTACCACGATACATCATTCTGCTGCTGCATTTTAAATTTTAAACCTAGTATTACAAATGGTACTGTTTGTACACAGCGCCACAGGGCATAAACCACAGGCACACCAGCACTTGTTATCATTGACACCAACTTGGGGGTAGCTCTTTGAAGATGCCACCCCTGTCAGGACATGGCAACCTTTGAGGAAATCTTATTTCCTTCCTGTGCTTCATGCAAATAGCACAGCAGCCCCAGTGCACGCAAGGCTCAGACAGGAAGCATCCTGCCTCTGCACAGAAGCACTCATTAGGAAATGCTGTGAGATAAAAAGCAGTACAGCTGCTACTACGTCACTAAGCTTTGGCTCTGAGTAACTCTGGCTAGTACACTTTATGAAATTTTCTAACCACCTCCACAGGCAAGGGTGTTGTTACCTTTCTTTTCTTTTGTAAAAGGCACATAGTCTTCCCTGTCTTTGTGCTCAAGAGCCTGCTTCTCCAAATAGGCAAGGAGTCGTTCTCTGTCGAAAGGACCTGAAGCCTTTTTAGCAGTCTGGTCTTTCTGTCGGAAGCCCGCAGGCAGAAGTGCATTCTGCAAAACAAAACGGAGGAAGTACAGCTTAAAAAGCCTGAGAGAACACCTGTTCAGATTCATTTCCCCCCTTCCCTGTCCCTGAGGTCCAAACCCAACACATTGCCCTTTCTAGGCAATTTTGTATCTCTTAGCAACTTCCTTTTTTTTCCCCCCTCTGGGTGGGAATGGAGGTAGTACTCTATGGATACCAAGAATACAAACAAAAATAGTGCATACTGCACTCTGAATGTGACTGAAACAATTCTTTAAGTACCTTAGCACTAGACTTGCTAGTTACTTTACATTTCTTTTCTAGAATGAGCACTGTTTAAACGAAGAGTAAATGAAAATTTGCTATTTACAATTTAGACACACAGTAAGAAGACTGCTTCCTCCACCACAAATATCCGTGTGTCTAACACAAATGCCTATACTATTGTGTCAGAGTGTTTCTACTTTTGACCTGACTCCAGTTTTTTTGCACAGCCAAAGAAAAAAACAGAAAAAAGGAGAACATGCAAATTGAAAGAAAAGAATATGTAGAAATTCAGACTCAAAAAGGCAACCAATCACTTTTGCCAATTCACCTCTGTTAAAGTATCTGTAAACCAAAGCCAATTAGAATATCCCGCTGTGCAAGAAAATAGGTGATCGTAAACTTCTTATGTGATCCCTGAAGATCAACTTTAAACTTAATCCCTGTCTTCATAAAAGCAAGAACAGAGAGAATCAGGAGACAAACACACTAGCTTTCGACTCAGACTTTAGCTGCAGGATCTGTTTAGGCCATAACTCAGTTCTTTATTAAGAGAAAGCTGAAACGTTCCTAATTTAGTACTCCATGTTGACAATCATCCAGGTGTAGAGAAATTATTTGCCTCCTTTTTGCAAAGTCTAGTAGCCTTTGTAAAGGCTATTAGATACAGGTTGAGGAATCTTTAGAAGAATTCAGTACCTCCCTCTCCCGTCCAACAGTAGAAGTAATAAAATAGAAATAGATGCAAAAGGACTGTTGACCACACAACAATGGAAACAGGAAAATTCAATAGACCTTTCTAAATAAACTTTCTTTTAAATAACATCACTAAGAACATTTTTTCATTTTACAAATATTTCAATTTTTCATTTACAAATATATCAGGAGAAAGCCTCTCCTGACAACCCCTTCTTCCATTTTCCTCTGCTATGGCTGCATTCACAACACAAACAGGAAACAACCTGTTGAGACATTATATACACACGTGTATCCATAAATAAGATTGTTAGCAGTCCAGGAAAAAAACTGTCCAAGAGTATACTGACTACAAGCGGAGCTCTAGACCATAAAAAAGTCTTAAATTAATGCAGTTAAAAAATAACTTCTCTCGGTTATTACCTACCTCTGGGTCAAGATCATCCAAAACTGTTTCCAGTTGTTTCAGTTCTTCTTCTGACAATTTGCCAAGAATTTCATCCTCATCAAGATCTTTGTATTTGTCCAAGTCCTTTCGAAATGGGAGTGTCATGACTTGGGCAGTAACAAGTTGCTCAAACACTTCAGAATCTGAGTCTTACTCTCAACCAGACCTATCAAAAGAAAAAAAAAAAATAGAAGAAAGCCACAGTTCAGGTAAATGTCCCAATTAAAAAGCATCTTCAACTTCTCAGTGCATTTCTAAAAGGAAAGTTTTTCATCCAGAATTCATGTCAATCTGTTGTTCTACGACAGATACAGAGTGATTGGAAGCCTTGCTTCCTCACTGGCCAGAATCCCATTCTGCCATGCCCTTTCCCATCAATAACTATAATAATAGTAGTAATGATAAAAAAGCTACAGATATATTTTAAGATCTGTGGTGTAACATCCACAGAGCAGGGCAGGCTGTGGGATGTGGATGCGATGCCAGTTATACCTGGTAACTACAAACCCACCTTAATGCTATTGTTTCTACAGATACTCAGAAAAAAGAACAGTCAAGATGCTTTATACTTGCTGTTACTGCTGCTGTTCCAGGCCAGTAAGGAGAGCTTCACTATATAAAAGCTATTTGGTTATTACTGACTCATATCCCTGCCTATTATCCACAGAGGAAGCAAAGGATGTTTGTTTATTACATCACTGCAATTGAAATAACATTCTGTTCTGTCAGATGAAAATTAAAGTACCTCGATGAAAGCCTTAAGGAGCGCAATACCCAAGTAAAAGCAGTCCATTCAACCCTACTACCAAAAAATAGGTAACAGCCTACAACTGCCCACTAACTATTGCACTTGGAAGGAGTCTGGGTCCTTCAAAAGTACATCCTTCTGTAGTACCTTTTACATACCAAGAGAGCACAGGTAACCTTTGTTCTAACAGTCAGAGTGTTTGAGCATTTGACTTGGAAAAAACAGTCACAACGATGTTTAAGCACAGTAGTTAATTCCTCCACTTTTTTCTCTAACAAATTCTGGGATTCGCCTTTTGCTCAGCCAAATTCTTGCTTCTATCTGAACATGCGCACACATGCACAAAGCGGCGACCTGAATGGCTCCCTGTACCTGAGCAAGAGCATCCACAACGCATCTGGGGAGGAAAAGGTAGATCGACACATCTAGGCTCATCAGCATCTTTAACTCCTTTCCCAGCTCTGCAGAAATACTCGGCACAGAAACCAGGCACTCAGCAAACGCTGCTTGCTCTGCCGAGCCCATTCACACGCTCACACCACATACACCAGGTTACTTCAAATCCAGACTCAGCCTCTACTTCAAGAGCAGAAGAACCTAAAGTTATTGCCTCGTAAGTATAAGGAAGAGCAGGGACATACAGACACCCATGGGATCCAGTTTACAGGCTTCCTTCACCGCAGTTGTTTACCTCCAGGAAGGCCTCCCTTTGCATACTGGCTGCCACGCTCGCACGCTGCGATGCTTTGATTTGGAGACGCTCAACAGGCACGAGCCTGTCAAGGTTCACCCATGCCATTCAGTCAAGTTAACCCGTCCTGTGGAGGCAACTGTTAAAACCAGGTTTCCTTTACAGGTAAATTTCCAGTTCCTACCAAGACCTGCAACCCAACAATGAATACATTCACAGCTATTTTCAGGATGTCTGCTTTGAGAGCTACTGCTGATGTACACACCAGAACATGCTTGTAGGCCACGGTTGACACTGACAGGACTCATCTCCAAAGCGGAGGGTCAGGTCTCCCGAAAACAACAAGCAGGAGGAATTCTAAATGTCACGTTAAGTTACATCGAGAGCACGGTGTCTGGCTTCTCCTGAATTAAAACCAGTTGTTCACACCTTCCAAAAGAGGCCACAGAGACGAAAACATCAGGAGCAGAAATGAGCAGCTGCAGAAGCAGAGAGCAATGCACCTATGCTTCTCAAGGCTGCAACCAGAGGGGTGTCCCTACGGCCCCGTGCCACCTGCTGCAGCTTTCACAGCTCCTTCCTCGAGGTAGGTGCGGAACAGCTGAGGAACAATTCGAGAACTCTGCAGCAGATGCCACACCATCTGCATGCAAACTTGTGACTCCCAGAGCCTTAATGCTTTCCTCTTCGCAGTTTAAGCCATTACACTGTCATCAAAGAAAAGCATCTCCTGCAGCCAGTTACACCGCATTGTTCGTGACCAGGCTGCATGGTCTGAACCCTACATCGACACGCTGCCATTCACCACACTTCTGCATGGCCATTTGCATCCACGTATTAAGAGGTGTAATTTCAACCAGTAATTAAAAGGAGCAGAGTCGTTAGCATGGGCAGAACAATGCTCCCCTTCCTCTGACCGACAGTAGCACTACATAACCACGCGTTACATCCAGGTAGGCTCTGTTTTGTCTTTATGAATAGCTGTCACCCTGAATTAATTACCTTTTATTTACTGCATTTACATCTTTTATATTGGAAAACTACCTTTCCTTTATAACACCTTAACGCTCCGGTCATAGCCCTTGGTCTCACCTGTCTTCACACTATGATCAAAGTATCCACTTCACATCCTGAACCGGAGCAATCACACAAAAAACAAGGGCGGGAGGAAAGCAGCGTAGCATAAAACACATCAATTTTGTAACCGAGTCTTCTCTTTAGCAAGAAGAGACTCTCGTGTTACCTAAAACATTTAATTTAAAGTGTTTTGGACAGTTTGTAATACCTATTAATTTATTTATAAGAATATTAAGGCATACTTTACATGAGGCACCTTTAAAAAGTTTTAACGGTAACGCTGACGAGCATGTCTGCACTACCCAGGGTTTGTAACTACTTTCACAAACACTCTCTACAGAAGAAACCCTGGCATATCTGACATGAGCTAAAAATCAGGTTTTAAAGTAGTGCCAGGAACTCTCATTGCTTAGACAGGGCAGAAAGGCCAGCTGAAGCCACAACCTGATCAAACAATCTCTCAGCCTCCCATTAAACATTTGCTTTTGCCTTCTGTCACTCATTTTAACAGTGCCATGAGAAACAGACATGCGTAACAAATTACAATTGTTAGAAGGGGCAGTTATTTAGACTGTGAATATCTGTGGCATGTCTTACTGCAAAATCATAGGCAAAACAGTAACCAGTCATTTTGACTTTGCAAATTCTTGGCACTTTTTGATGAGCAGAGCTGGTTTTCTTCTAAGTATCCTTCTTAACTTGACCGTAAAAATATTTTATACATTAAACGCCAACAGGGGTGATCTTTTTATCAAATATATAACTCTAATGTAAAGCAAGAACTTTATTCTAGCAGCTTGACAGATGCCTAAGAAACATCTGACATAATGAAGACAAAGCTATCACTTCCAATGAATCAAATTTCATATCTCTGGCTATGAAGCAGAAGTCGGAAAATCAGAAGTGAGGATATTGTGACAGACACTGAAGTAAAAAATTGCCATTATTCTTTCACCTAAGAAATCCATGAACTAAGGAAATTAGAAGGGAGTAATAACTTTATTTTAGGCCAGTTTATAATTACCTGACCGATCCATTGAATCACTGTCAAGCAACTGCCATACACCTATCTACAGCTAAAATATTTTTTCTCTCCTACCTAAAAGGTACATTAAACACTACGAGTCTAAAAATAGCCAGTTCCCAATTTTCTTTGCAATTTGCTGTTAAGTTCAAGGACACAATTTCTTGGGACCCTAATAGGAATAACCCCTTAGAAATATCTCTCCCACAGGAAACGAGTCTTGCTGAAGTCCCCTGTAAATGGTTTCCGTAACTCGGATTTTAAAATAGAAACTACTTCAGGAAAAACAAAGTGAGCTGGTTTTGGCCAGCACGTTCAGAGAGCTCACTTTAATCCCGCCCGTTCCCTCGCAGCCTCCTCCCCACGCACCCGGCCGGAGCAGGGCTCCAAGGGTGGCCGCTGTCAGCGGCCGGGGCCCCGAACCAGCTCCTGCTGCCCAGAGGCTCCAAAGCAAAGCTGAGGCTTCCCCAGGAAGCTTCCACGATGGCAACAGCTCGACCTTCCAGCGTGCAAAACAACAGACCTGCTCGTGAACAACGTGTTGCACTCTGAAGAACTATCTTTATTTACCAAACCTAGAAGAAAAATGACTTAAAGTACTGCCATAACTCTGGCACGTACCTTCGGCTTGTCCGTGATACCAGAGGACACCTCAGCTGAGCAGCACAGCACCAGAAGGCTCTCAGGTGTACCCGAGCCCCCCACGCCCCTGACACAGGGCACGGGAACCTGCTGCCCCAGATGACATCCCCTGGTCCTGGTGTCGCTGAGCCAGCAGGTGGCATCTCTCCTTCGCCTACACTTCTGGTCAGGGCAAGCTGTTTTTTCCAGGAAGCGAGGAATAGCTATTTTGGGCTATTTTCCTACATAAACAAGCCTGGGGCTTCATTCTGCTCACAGAAACGACTCACTCAGCTTTGTGTGGGGCAACCTGAGCTCTCCCGGCTTCACCCTTGTCGACACAGCAACACCAGGAGCAGTGCAGAGTAGCTGAAAGCACGATGCAAGGACACTTCCACGGCAAAGGAAATGGAAAACCTGCGCCCCTAGCTCCTCCTGGGCCCTGCTCTACCTCGGAGGGCGCCCGGCACCCCGACAGCACCTGTCTCACGTTCTGTACTTCACACGCACAGCGGCACAGAGTTCGGGCCCAGCGCCCTGGCTGGCAGGGGCCTGCCCACAGCAGCCCAGCCCGGGAAGGCCAGCCACCCGCAGCCAGGGCGGTGAGGGAGGCAAGGGCCGCGGGCTCGGCCCAGCAGGGTGCCTGGCAGGTGACCCGGCCTTCCCAGACGCACCCACCGAGCTGGCTGCAGGGCAGGCCTTGCGACCAGAACCAAACACAAGGCAGGGACAGGAGAACGGAAGGATAAGTGCCTCGGAAACACTTCAGGGGGACGCGTTACGTTCGTCCTGCACCAGCCGAAGCTCTCTTCGCAGACCCCGCTCACAGCCCACGGGGCAGCACCACCACGGCAGCAGGCACGCACGGGATGCTTCGAGTTGGGTTTTTCGGGCAGCACAGGGTTTTGTTCACCAGAGGGGGCTGCCCATAGGCACTGGCACACAGTACCCACTCCCAGACAAACTGCCCACCGACCCTTCAGTGAAAACCAACCGTCAGATATGCAGGCTGTCTAAACACCTCGATAAACACTCGGCTATTTTACTTGCTACAAAAAGGTCACAAAACTTACAAGCCTAGAACCCAGGAGAGGCAGAAATTCACTTTATTCACGCTACGTTGCTCGTTTTCTTGTTGCCTTTCATCTAGAATACCTGAGGTTTGGTTTCCACGCCCGTTTATCGCGTGTAACACCGAGAGGCACAGAGAAGCGGGCAACTCCGGGTACCGGACAGCTGCAGGTCCTCCACGGCACCGCCGCTGCCTGCGAGCTCCATGTGCCTTGCACGGTGGCAGAACACTGATCTGGGGCCATGTTCCGCGTGTTAGGGCACGTTTGGAGCACCCGGTCACCCCCGTGGCACAGCAGCTGCTCTCGGAGCACCGTGTGCCGTCCCTCCGGCTGCTCTCAGCCCGCAGCCACCGCCCGGGGGTCGCGGCGGAGGAGGAGGGGAGGCGGGCAGCCAGCAGCACCTTTCTGCCGCCACCCAGATCCCCCAGCGCGGTTCGTGCCCCCCGGGGAGCGCGGGACGAAGCGGCGGAAGGGCGCTCCCCGCCCCTACGGGCGAGGCCGTCGGAGCGACGCCTTCCAGCCGCGGCCCCTCGCCTCCGCTCCCCGGTCCCGAGACCCCCAGGCTGGGGACTCCGCAACGCCGCTGGGGCGGGACGCGGACTGCAGGAGCCGGGGCCGGGGCCGGGAGCCGATCCCGGACCGGGGAGACCCGGGGGGATCCGGGGGGACCCGCCCGGCCCCGCCGCCTCCCTCCCCGGGCAGCGGGGCTGCCGCCGGGCTCCCCGCCGGGCTCCCCACCGCGCAGCTGCTGCTTCTTCCTCCTCCTCCTCCTCCTCCTTCTCCCTTCCTCCTCCTCCCACCCTCCTCCCGCCCGCTCTCGCCCCGCGCCCCCAGCCGGGTCCCGCCGCGGCGCCCCGCACTCACCGGCCGGGCGGCAGCGCCCCAGCTCCCTCCGCCGCCGCCGCCGCTCCCAGCCGCTTGCAGCCGCCCCGCCCCGCGCCTGCGCGCCGCGCGCAGCATGCCGGGAGTTGTAGTCCACCCCCCCCCCGGGGTGGTGCCGCCGCCGGGCTGAGCCCCACGGGCCCGGCCGCGGGATGGGGCCGGGAGGGCAGGCCCGGGACTCCTTCGGAGCTCTGTGTTAAAGCAACCTGGGCGGATTGCCTTGAAAACATTAAAAGATTTTCTAATTTAGTCAGATTCCAGTCTATGTGGAAGCTGTGCAAACAAAGCAGTCTTCGGGGTTTTGCTCTTACCACGGGTTTAGTTTGTTCTTATTTTTAAGTTGGAATCCGTTAAACTTTCCACACACCAAAATAAAAGATTAAAATTTAGGCAGTTGGCTGTCATGGGCATTAAACTTTTGAGTATTTTAAGTTCTATTAATTTATAACTAATACATTAATTAAAGGTATTTTGCAAAGTCCTGCCTGTACTGAAGTCATTAGCGAGGCTCTTTCTAACTGTTAGAGACAAAATCATCCGATGAACTACATTAAAGAAACCTGTGGAAGCTTGCGATGGGCCAGCCCAACACGTGGGGCTGAAGCACCCCCGAGTGCTCCACCTCAAAGCAAGGCGCTGCTGGTGTCCGCAGCGGGCGAGGCTGGGAGCATTCAGTGGTGGCCGAGCTGGGTTGGTGACCGCCGCGACATCCCGTGGCATCCCCACTCTGCCTGCGCCAGGGGCAAGAGACCGGCTGAGCAGAGTGGAGCTGCTCTGGCACGCAGCTGAAGGGCGAATGAAGGGACACTTCTGTAACCACAAGAGCACTTCTGAAAATGCTTAGCGATGGATTCATAATCCTTCGGTCATTAGAAGGCTGGCATTTTCCAAGCTGACAGGCCAATGTGGGTATCAGAGGGCAAACATAATGTTCTCAAAGGGATTAGTAGAGGGATTTCTTTTTCAAAGGCTGAGATATAATTTAAGACAATTACACATGGGTGAGAGGAGTGTAGCAAATACAAAACCTCAAAGCACAGAGAAGACCTGCACAACAGCGGGACTTCCAGTAGTGCTGAAATGTTTCAAGGCGAGCCAGGAGCAGAGACAGCGCGCACTGTCCTCGTCGCCATTCACTGCGCTGTGCTGCGCCTGGCAGGAAAGGGGACAGGCAAAGCCTCCGACATAATCCTAAACTGATTAAATCATAATATATTTACTAACTCCAGTGCTGATGTGGTACAAATGAAGAACACAGACTCAATGTATATGGCCTGACACATAAATACTTTCCTGCCTGGGAACTGACACAGGATATAGACAGGAAGGATACTGCCAGTAGACTACGTAAAAATGAAAAGCAACACCTGGACCCTCTCTCCCAGATAATCTTTATGAGTGGCCCAGCCCAGACTGAAACAAATTATGAGTGAAGAAATCATGTTCCTTCCAGTGGTAGGAAAGGACACAGTTTTGCGCTGGTTCTCGAGACACAGCCCTTGTCATGCCCTCAGGCGATTCCTCTCGCCCTTCAGCTTTCTGGAGTCGCAAGGCTTGAGGCTTGTTTTCCTGGCCCTGTAGCATGCCACCAACTGGGCCCCAGGCTGACAAAAGCATCTGTTCTGTATCTTGCTTTCCACACCCGCAAAATGGAAAAAGTGATTCTGTTTGAGATGTTCCGCTGCAAATTATTCAGTACAGATGAGGTATTTACTATCACTATCACTACCACAGCAAGTACAGTGCCCAAATGCATTTCTTTGAGATTAGTGGTATGTGTGGATATAGAAGGGTTCACAGAAAGCAAGAGGGGGTGGGTGAAACAACAGTTGAGTTTAAGTTAGTGTTATTCAATGTGTGCTCTACTCTGCCTTAGAAAACAGTCCAACAAAAGCCTATTACAGTCCAACCACTCGCCACGCTGCTGGCCAGCGCTTTATGGCCCAAACCACCAGGCTCTTACGGACTGGGGCTGACCACATTGCCTGTTGTGTCTGCCTGAACACCCTTCCAGGAAGTGTCACCACCACTCAGTAATTTCATATGAAAACAAGAGTCAAATTTTAGCTTTAGCCTGGGTCTGAGACTTGCTGATCAGTCATTGAATCAAGAGTTTTTAAATACAGGTCACTGAATTCAATCAACAGCTGGTCTTTCAGGGAAGAGATCAAAACACACACAACACAGTAATCAGGACCAGATGTTTGTCTAAAAGACGTACCCCAGTTCAAGCAGGAATTAATTAAGCAAAGGCTTACAAGCTGTGTTTTAAAGCTAACAGATGAAAACATCACAACTGCCCCTCTGCTTTTATATTAAAAAATACAATTTAAAACAACTGACCACATTTAGGCTGCAAACAGTTCAGTGAAATGAGAGTTGCTTTTGGATGCCCCAGTTAAAGATTTACATCAATGCTAGCTGCAGGTAGTAAGCTTGGTTTAGGCAGTGCTGGAGAAATGCCAAACCTCTGCACTGCACGCACTATGCCGTGGCTCCGGACCAAACTGGCCAAAGAGGAGGCAGAGCCAGGCAATACTTTGTTTCAGGACCCACAGGACTGCTGGCTCTTGAGGGCGCCCCCCAGAGTGGAGCAAAAATTGTTCTAGAGTCGTTCTCCCCACGGGTGTTGTATACTTACGGTGCTAACTCCACCACTACTCTTCTTCCAACCAGCCCATTTCAAGGAGGCCTAGGCAAGCACAATGCTCTGCAAAGAATCCTATCAGGGATAAAAGACAATTTTGTATTTTTTGTCTGTATGTCTCATTGATACAGCTAACCTGTATGTTTTCTTAGACAAAGACTGATCGTGTTACTTATTTTTTGATTGCAAACTCTATGCATGAGATAAAAGGAAGAAAGACAGAAGAACGCACAGCCAAAGAAGAGAAGAATTCAATCCAGCCAAGCCCTACGCTCCCTGCGGGGGTCTTACACTATTACATTTCTAACAGAAAGTAATAGGAAGTGAATTTGTCAGCTGATACAAGGCAAATACAAAAGGAAAAGTTAGCATGGGTGGGGTCCTTCCCATTGGCTTCAACCAAGAGGAGAGTTTCAACAAATACATTGTAAGGTGTAACAGGAAAATTGAGTAAAAAAGCTTACAGAAGTTTATCAAAAAGCAAACACCTCAAAGTTAACTTTTGTTCTTTGTTGATACTGTACATTTCCCTTTACCAGTATTTGTATAATAATAATTTGAGTAACTCATTCGATGCCTGATTCTACAGACCAAGATGAAATCCCCCAAGATGGTTTAATACATGTTAAAAACCGAAGCCGCGTTTCCCTGTCTCATGTCTGACTTGGACCATGTTCGCTGTGAAGCTTCCACCCAAACCCAAACCAATGGATCGATCCAGCCTGAAGCACCAGGTTACAGAGCAGCAGATTCCAAAGCACTTCCTTGACGGTTCCCCACCAGTCCTGGTACTGAGACCCAGGCAAAGCCACGGACACCAGCCCTGTTTTATCTGAAGGCTGCAGCATAGGGAGAGAGGGAGAAGAAAGACTAAATGGATCTGATTCATAGATCACCACACCTTCGGAGCCGCTGTGTGTTCTGCACCTCGTTGGGGATACAGGTGCCTTCCCGGGCAGCAGTGGTGAGCTGCCCAAGGCAACTTGCAGAGCCTGCGACACGCTTCCTGCCGCACACCCATACAGATGCCCGAGGTGTTTGGCAGGGTATGGAGTGAAGCTGCAGGCATTACATTTCCTAGCTGTTTTTTTTTTTTTTTTTTTTTTTTTTAATAGGAAAATTCAGCTCCAGCACAGCATCTGCTTCTTAACAAGAGAATGTCTCGTTTTCCTGCCAACGCTTCATGAAACTTAAAGACATTTTAATCACGGGAATAGCTTTTCTGTTGCTCATGACTCATCATGTAATGCTCAGAACCAAGTGCCTCACTTCAGCTAAAACGTAGTGTCCTGCAAAGGCAATCTGTTAAATTAGATTAGGGACATACTTGATTACAGTAGGTACATTCCAATCATAATACATATCATATACAAACTCAACCACTGGTTAACTGGTACAGTATCAAAGCCCAAACATAAATTAGAGTGTCAAAACTAATTAAAATAAGAGAAGAAATGCATCAGAATGGTCTCTTCCTATAGGCTGTGTTAAGATGGACGTGTTCTCCATGAGGTTCTCACCTCACTCTAACACCACAACCGCACTGCAGGACGATACGGCCGGAGCTGTCCTCAAAGAGGCACCAGGCTGTGAGGAAGTGCCAGAGCAGTGGCTTGTCCTTCTTGAATGGAGGGGCACTGAGTGCTCCTGTCCTTTCAGCCTGCAGGTAAAACCCAGAGAGACTTCTCTGAACCTTCAGGGAGACGGAGGAGCAGATACTAAGGAGTCTTCCTCCTCCTCCTCCTCCTCCTCCAGCCATGCCCTGCAGCCCAGCCGCAGCCTGGCAGGCTGTGGGCAGAGCCCGGCAGCCTCCGCTCCAGAACTGGCACCCTGAAGCGAGGTGCAGCTGTGTGGGGCTGCTGCTGGCAGTCTGCTGCGGCAGGACCCATTTGGCTGGTCACTGAGGGAGTGTGAGAGAAGCAGGCTGTGCTCCTCTGATGCCTACCTGTGCTCCCAGAACCATCCGGCACAGCTGCCGAGGCCTCGCGTCCACACGCAGGGAGCTCACCTGCGGGGAGTGCATGCCATGGCCGCCTATGGAGGTGTGAGGGCCAGGGTGACCGCGGCACCCAGCAGAGCACCCAGGGCACATCCATGGGTCCTTGGCTCGAGGAACCTCACAAACGGGGTCAGAGGCAGGGGGACACCTGCGCTCGGGAGGAGGGTCGGGCGGGGCTCCCTCCTCAGCCAGGGGGCAGAAAGACGTGGCCGGGGCGGG